>NW_028186446.1:722609-749441 GCF_003343005.1 Rhea americana
GTCGCCTGCCCGCGGGGCCGGGGAGCAGCGCCGGGGGCGGTGTGCCCGCGCTGCGGCGGGAGGGGGCGGGGAGCCAGCTCCGGGGCTGCCGGAGCTCAGCGGCTGCGCTGCGCCCCGCAGGTCCAGCGGCGGGCGGAAGAGAGGATGTGACTCCGCGGGAAGATGAAACCGAGCGCTGCGGCGGCCGCCAGCAGAGCAGCGCGTCCTCGTAAGTGGTGAGGGGTGCGGGGGTGGGGGGGGAGAGGGCTTTGTCGGACCGCCCGAGGCAGCCGCCGCCTCCTCCCGGAGCTCCCCGGCAGCCCGGAGCCGCCGCCGGGCCCGGCCTCCCGCCGCCGCCGGGCTAGCGGGTAACGCGCATTTGGCTGTCTTTGTTCGTGGTGTGCGGCCGAAATAACGCCAAGGATTTTAGCGTTAATAATAAGCATGTTAGCGCTTAACTTTTTTTTTTTTTTTTTTTTTAACTTTTGCATAGTTTTGAGAATTGAACGTAAACGCGTGTAACTGAAAGGGCAGATGAGCTGGGTTGCTTGCTCCTTCTCCCAAGCTGTTAGTAGCTGTGTTGCAGTTCGCTAGGCCCCTGCCCGGCACGCTGCTCCGCCCGTGCAGATCTCTGCTGGTATCAGCGACACACGCGGGAGGCCTGCTCAGCGCGTCGGGCGATGGGTATTGCAGTGTTCCTTCTTTACTTGAATACCAGGAACTTATCTTTACGAGAGACTGCTATCTTGTTATTGCAGTACTGCTGGCTAACTCCAAGYTTTAGATTATCCCCACAATGTTTGATTAGTATTTTCCAGGATTCTCTCTGGTATTTAGTATGTTCATATRACCTGCCCTGGCTATTGTGTGTGCATGTTGGGTATAAGACCACATTTGGTGCTTAGCCTTCTACAGGACTTCACATTTGCACATCTCCTTATCTCCTACCCAACATTTCATCTTCTTTTCTTTAGCTTCTACATCAGTTGTGCTATCCCAAGCTTCTACATTTTCCTGCTTCCCTAGTTACTTCTTTGGGTCTCAAAGATTCTGCTAAACCTACTTCTGTTCCTGCTTCGCTTCTGTCTATTCCTAACTTACTGCAGGGTTACTTACAGAATGGAATGGTGGTGATTCTCCCTCTTTCAGCTCAATTTCAGGTAGGGAGGGAATATGTAACAGGGGAAGGGTTGTGTTTTCTTTGTAATCTCTAGACGAGCCTTGCTCATTTCCTGCAGCAGCTGCAGTTGTGTATTTTGAGGTTCTTCAGAGAAGCAACTAGTTGTAGGGTGTCAGTCAGTGAGGAAGAAAAGACAAAATCAACATTGTGTCAGTCTTGGATGGTTCTGTCTTCATGAATGGTTGTAAGTGGATTCCTTGGTTGTAAGTGGATTCCTTGGTTGTAAGTGGATTCCTTGGTTGTAAGTGGAAGTATGTGAGGGAAGGTATAATTACTTTAATAATACTGTTTTAGTTCCCAGCTGTGCTTTGCTGCAGCGATTTCATGAATTGCGTGTCATTTCTGTGCGTTTGGAACCCCTCAAAGAATTCTTCTTCCATATACTTGTCCAGTCTCCCCTTGAAACCATGTCCCTAGTACCCACAACATGCTTTGGCAACGTGCTGCTCAAGAGTTGTGCTGCTGCACAAGAACCAATTCCTCTTGTTCATTTTGTACCTGTTTCCTAATTTTGTTTGGGGTCCCATATCCCTTGTGTTGGAACAGGTTGTTGAGCCGCTCTCTTTATGTTCTTCTTGATTTTATGTTTTTATTGTATTTTCCCTAAATTATTAATTTAGACTGTCAAGTCTTAATCTTCAAAGTCCTTCCTCATGGAGAAGTTTTTTCAAACCTTTGATTGTGCTCATTACCTTTTTGACCCTTTTTTGGTTTTGCAGTGCTGTTCCTTTTTTTTCTTCTTTTTTTCATCCCTATTATGATTGCTACTCAATATTGAGCTAATGCCCTTGTAGAACTGTCTACCACACTCCTAAGATTTTCCGTGAGAAATGAAGCTTACTTCTCACGTGGACTGAAATTTTTATGTGCTTATTTAAAGACCTAGTCTGATCTACCTCTCTGTTGAGCATCGGGAAAGTTCACCAACACAGCTGCATTGCTAGATATGGTTTCTTAGTGTTAGAGCAAAATTCACCAGGAGAAAAACAGCTGTTACAACTAGAATGATGTYCAAGTTCTTGGATTTGAGCATTATCTTACTGCATCTCAAGTGGGTACTCAAAAATTAGGTAACAAATGGGAGGATCTTTGTCTTATATTTTTTGTAGTTTCAGTTACTTTTTCATCTGCTTTTGTTCTAATTTGTCTGTATAAATCCTTTCTGTTTCAGATGAGTAATAGAGGGAGATCAGTTCTGTTACTCTAAAAGGGTGCTCTTGTGATCATCAGTAACTATACAGTGGTTCGAAGAGAGTGAAGATTTGCCAAACTGGCAGAGAAGAGTGATGTTGTATAGCAACTGAAATAAATCAATCTTAGGATACAATTTTAAGAAGGAACTTGAAAGCACAAATGATGTTTTCATTTTCTTAATAATTTTTGTGTTGGGAACTAAATATTTTTTAATATTTAGATCTCAAGTGGGTAAATAGTTACATACGTCTGTTTTCAAGCATTTGAATAGCCTGTTTGAATTCGATACGAATAAATATAAAAAAAAAAGCATGGTAAGAAGGTTTTGCTGCCTAAGGGCTAAAGCTGTTTTGTAGCCTTTGGACTTAAATAGTTCAGATAGCTGTCTTCTAAAAGCAAAGTAATGAGCAAAGCTTTGATGAAGCATTATGCTTAACAGTTAATTTATTTTAAAAGTTCTATACTGTGTAGAAGCTTGCCTTTTCCTTCTCAATATTTTAGGATTTTTTTTTCAGAATAGTTTTCAGAAGAAAAATTAAACACAGGAGTACCTAYGGTACAATCATTTAAATTTCCTTTTTTTTTGGCAGCGGATGGAATGCAAGCAAAAACAGAAAAGTTAAGATGTTCTCTGAAGAATGTGAAAAAGGATATAACAAAAACAGAGAAACTTAAATATAAACCACTCACTGGGAAGGTGTTTTACCTTGATATTCCATCAAATGTGATCTCTGAAAAATTAGAGAAGGACCTTAAAGAACTAGGAGGGGTAAGTTAATGAGCAGATGTTTATGAAACTAGAAGAAAATCTGTCCATGTTGGATGGCTTTCCCATATTTTGTCTTACTGTGTTTTGAAGGTATATGTGTTATACACATGGCAAAATTTTGTAAGGTTCATGTCATAATGTTTTAATGTGAACCATGAGCTTGTCACTAAATTATTTTATTATTGATAGAAACTGCTTTGCTAATTGTGATAAAGGGGGTTGAAGCTTGGTTTTGATTGATAATTAGTTTGATTTTAGAATTTTACCTAGGCTTAATAAGTTTCACAGTCTGAGGTGAAATTTTCTGCAGCTTCTGACTATTTTTGACAATTTTCTTTACAGGTTACAACTACAAATTTTCAGCTGAACCTAAAAATGATATTGGAGTAAATGTTTTGCGTGTGTTTCCAAAACGTCTTAAAATAGCTTTCTTGATGGAACCCCCTGGTGCTTTTAAGTTTGGTGYAGGTTATTTGATAAGATTGTATCTCGAGTTAAGCACTTTACTGGTGCTTTGCCCAAATTTGGCCAAATTAGGAACTTTGGAAAATATCACAGTCATGTGTAATACATCTTAAGTTTAGTGGCTTATCCAAAAACGAGGCCTTTTTTGTTGTTGTTTTGTTTTGCTTTATTTTTCCTCAAGCAGGTAGTGACAGAGGTTCGTTAACGCTGAGCTGGAGTAGGTATCATGTAATGAGAGAGAGGGAGGAGGTATCCATCCCTCTCCGCATTCAGAGCAGACTGTGGAAAAGGAATTAGAAAAAGAGCTTGTGAGGTTGCTGGGCCTGAAAGCTTTTTGAGAAACAAATTTGGTAGGGAAAGGTAGGAAACTGGCAGCTGAAACATCAGCTACAGTATGGGGGACTGGATGTTAGCTAAAGAGAAGGTCAGAGTTAAAGAGTAGTTAAGAACAGGACTAAAAGGACAGGTGCTGAGGTATGAAACAGGAACAGTGGTTTAAAAAAAATGTTGATGTGTATGTATAGAACAGTGTAGAGAGTGAGGACAGTTTGGGACTTTTAAACAAAGGGCTTTGTGTYGCTAACTCCACTTAGAATCTGCATTTTAACCTTAGGATTTTTGAGCATACATCCTTTTACTGTAAGCAAACTGCTAAGAGCYATTAGCTAAGAGCTTTTTCTGCTTCTATCTTTTCTGTATGGAAAAACCACTTCGGTCCGAGTCCAGTATGGGGTATCATTTTAACAGAAAAGCTATGCAATTGTCTAGTCCACTTCACTATTGAATTATTTGAATTTGTATGACGGAATGTCAACAGTAAAATTGTCAAAAATTCCCTTTAATCAGAGCAGCTAAAGGGAGCTACTTAACCTGCTAACTACTCTGAAATTATTTTGGCAGCAGGTTTTTTTGATTCTGGAGGAACACTGAGCAGTGGTATGAAATTGACACTGGTAAATCAACATACTGTATGAAATTACAGTAGTAGAAAGATATCCTAAATAATGGGATTTTAAGTTAGGTGCATCTCTACATTTATCATTAGTCTTGCACATTGTCTTTTCTCTTCTTCTCTAAAACAGGATTTTAGAAATTTTTATGCAAGCAGTAAAGTTGCAGATCAGAAAGATGGAGAAAATTATCTGTTTCATTCTGAGAAGTATATAACCAAAACAGACTCCCAGTGCCCTCAAGATCAAATACAATACTTGAGAAATATCTTACTTATTGAATATTTTTAAACTTAAAATTTCTTGCAAGTCATTTTTTGGTTAGTGTATGCAAAGCAAAAAGTTACTGATCTATTCACGTGAAATAATACTTTGCTTTTTTTTTTCTTTAGAAAGTGGAAGGTTTTCTTAGCAAAGATATTAGCTATCTGATATCTACTAAAAAGGAGGCAAAATTTGCACCTACTCTTGGTCAGATTTCTCCAGTCCCTAGCCCAGAATCTGCACATAATGGAGGAAATAGTTCGCCTCATCCCAACAGCCGAAGAAATCGACATGAGGGAAGTTCRTTTAAGACAGCAGATACAGTAAGTTGCTTACTAAAAATGCTGCAAATCAAGTACAGCCCGTGAGATAATCTCTTCAAGTTTTTCTCCTGTTTTGCTTCTTAAAGATAACAGTCATTTTGATTAATACATGTTTGTTTAAACAGTTAATCCGAACTACTTTAGAAGTATATTTAAGCTGGTTAAATTCTAAACTAACTCAAGCTAATTAAGCAAAATTTCAAAAAATAGTTAAAAACATCTGCTGCAAGCAAACCAACCACACTAAATTTTATTCTGATATATCATGCTTGAATTATAGTTGAACGCTGGTATTACTRTGTTTGACAACTGGATCAGTATGGACAGGCTTCCAATGGCATCTAATAGTCCCAATCTCTTTAGCAATACAGCCTTTTGAAATCTGACTGCTGTGATTTTACTAATTACAGAGATATCTACAGAAGCACTCTTTGATAGTAGTCTGGGAAATAATTAAAATCAAACATCACGAGTATTAATTTTTTCTGATAAATAATTCTTTCTTAGAGGATCACAGTAATAGCAACTGTAGATACCTAAGTTTGTGTAGGCTTGCTTGAAATTTGTTACATGGACAAGTCATACATCTGTTCAAAATATAGGTAGAAAATAAAGCTGTACAGTACATGACACTTATTTAAGAATGTGACTGCGAGGTAGTTGGTGTGCTGGTCTTTTGTAGTAGTACAATGTTACGTTGTGTAGTGGGATCATCTCATCTTGCAAATAACAAAAATAGTATTGGATAGGTAAGTGCATGTTCATTATTAAGAAATAGTGCTCAATACAAGCTGCGCTTGAGAGGCTAGAGGAGATTGATCAAGAGTGAGGTTATGATTACCTTCATGACTTTTTGCTTAATTTGGCATGATTCCAGTTGATGGAACCTCATTTTTTTTGGCATTCACTGCTGGCTGCTTATTTGCACCATGTGCATTGTACCAGCATTGCTTCAGCCAAGCAAGGACCTGATTTGGCAGAAAACTAAGTACTTTTTTTTGGCCAGACTGAATCAACTCCAACCTTTTAGGAAAGATACAAATTAATGAAAAGTAGCAGTACAATTTAGGAAAAAAAAAAAAAAAAAAAAAGAGTACCGTAGTTAAAAGAGATATGCTAGCTGAAATTTAACTTGCCTTAGCTTTTGCTTTGTGAGATGGATTTTAACTCACTGCAAATGTGATACAGTGTTTCTCTTTTAATGTAGGTTCGTATGAGCAGAGGAAAATCTTTAGTAGAAAAAGCAATCAAAGAACAGGTAAGCTGAGTAATCCACAAATTTGTGCTGAAAAAGAGAAGTTTCAGTCTCGCTCTTCTAGAAGATAAGCAGTAGGAAGAAGAATCGAGATCTAATGTATTTTTATTATGGAATGTTCATTCAGAAGTTGAGGGATTCTTTTCAGCGGTACTGTCTGGTCGTGTTTGCTGGGTATTTCCTGAACAATTGAAAGTCTGTGCAGAGTCTTCTGACCAGCATTATAACTTAGCAAGGTTTTTACTGTGTCTAGCATTTAGAAGAGGTCCTAGTGAAATTAAAGTAAATGTATCAATTCARTGTCTTCAGATTCGTAGTTACTACAAAATATGACAATGGAGATCAGGTTTGGCTGTATGAAAGGTAAGTATAATCTCCATTTGATCGTGAAGTGTTGTGATGTAGAGATGGAAAAGCCAGCTGAGGAAAGTGACGATTCTGGTTTTTGGCAAGAAGCAAAAAAGAAAGCATCTGTGCTTTGATTTCATGTTTCTTACTATTTGGTTTATATTACATGTTGTAATGTATTAATTAAAAGTATTAATGAAGTTTGCTCTTTACAGGAATTAATCCCTTCTGGTAGTATATTATCCAATGCTTTGAGTTGGGGAGTGAAGATACTTCATATTGATGGTAAATATTTTTGTTTGATGAATTCTAGTTTGAACTTGTAACATTCATTTAAATATTCTTTTATTTCATGCAAAATATTAAAAACAAAATACTTAAAACATATGAAAATCAACTCAGGTAAATATAATTCTTCCTCTTTTTGCAAGACATTAAGAATTACATTGAACAAAAGAAAAAGGAGCTCTACGTAGTCAAAAGCAGTTCTTCTAAAGATATGGTAAGTTTGTCTTCTGTCATTTAATTAAGAATTTTTTGCGAATAGCAAGGAGACGTTAAATGCTACCTGTTGTGAGCTGATTGATTTTTTTTTTTTATTTAATAAACTCTTGCTCACTTTGTTTTTCATTGACTGATATGTTTTATGGATTAATACAAAACTATCATCACTGAAAATTGAAAACAAAAGAATTAGCTACATATTTCAAAATTATTGAAAAATTAAATCCATAATGTTATTGATTAAATAGAGTGTAGGTCTTCACTTTTGAGAAGGTTATCTAAGAACCAGAAGCAGTGAACTTTATGAAATTTTCCTTCTACTTGCTTCAAAAATTAAAAAATTTCAGCTTGGTTTTAGTGTGACTTAGATTATGGCTAAGTTGCCTTTTTTTCTATGACAGTGATTAAAAATCCTTTATCATTTTGACAAAATGAAGTTCTGTTTTCATGAAGAAGGTGYCTTTGGGGAGTATATGTCAGTAGCTAAACTGTGATGCGTCTTTTGCTTCCTAACCTTTCTAACAATTATTGTAAAGCTGTGTAAATCTTGTGTAAAAAAAAATGTGTTTTTAAAAAAAGTGAAAACTTTGATCTTTTTTTTTTCCTCTCTGTTCTAGCTGTGTGTGGTCCATCTACTGTTGTTTTTTAATTTAAATTAAATATGTAAAGTTGCATAGTTACCTAGTCTAGGCAGGAGCCTGTGGTGTGTAAACGGAAGCATACACTATTATCTGTTAGGCTGTTCTGGAATGCAATATTAGTTAATTTTTGAAGCCCCATAAAATCCTGTTAAATAATTAATGGATCAGTTTGGCTGAATCACAATGGTGTTCCTCCTGCCCCTATTGCCCCCASAAACCATTGAAAATGTGAGTCTAAATCTTACTGGAATCAGTTACAGTTAAAAGCTGGTACTGGAATTTTGATTCATGGAACATGCATCACCTTTTTTTGAATAGAGAAGTAAGCTGTTCTAAAAGACAAAACACCCCTTTTAATTTTAGTCCTCACTGCTAAACTAAATAACTGTATAAATCCTTTCTAATCAGAGGAATAATTTTAATCAGAGAATGTTTCTTCTAGCAATTCTCGCTAGTTTTATGACTTGGTTATTAGCATTTATAATCTGTTATAAAAATGCAATCCATATTTAAGAATCAGGTTTTAGAACCTTGCCAAGTATTTTGGTGTAGGAGAGAGAGCAAGTGAATAACTTTACCTGGATTTTTAGAAGAATAAATTAGAACCTCTCAGAAAAAAATCTTACAGTACAAAAATAAATATTTCTTCAGAAAACATCACCATTTTTCCAAAGAACAAATGAGATTTATTTCTGCAGAATTTATCATGACTCTATATGAAGGAAACTGATAATTTAAGAAAAGATACAGGCAATCTTTAGGTAAAATGCAAAATAAATGTTCACAGGGATTTTAGTCTTTCTCTCTCTACTTTTTTTTTTTAATAGGGAAAACGATCTGCTACTCAAAAGTCAAGAAGTAAGTATTTCGATGTTTGTAGAAGTTTCATGTTGCCTTACTTTCTGAATTCTTAAAAATGTGGTACGGTTTTCATCTGGTCAAATGTGTTGGTGTATTCTAACTTGTAGGCCTGGGAAAAGCTTGTAGAAAAACTTCCTGGAAATCAGGAAGTTGTCAAAACATGCAAATAATGAATTTTAAAATAATGTCTGCTTATTTATTCAGGTACTGGTGTAACTTGCTAAATGAAGAAAAATATTTTTCTTTTAATTTCCTTTTCTCCTCCCTGAAGCAGGTAGACTGAAAAACCCATTTGTGAAGGTGGAAGATAGAAGCTGGTAAGTGTTCTTCTTGTGCATTCAGTAATGTGGTAATTGAGAAGCATACTGTATCTTGCAGAGGTAATATGCAGATTTCTGCTTCTTGGACGTGCTGAGTTTAGATGTTATGCATAGCATCCTCTAGTAAGATGTAAAATGATATGTCATGTGCTCTGAGTAGATATTTATGTTTAACCACTGAATGAGATCAAAGAAGTAGTAATATAGTAGGAGATATTTATGGCAATGGTGAAAAGGAAATTGTAGCTCCAGTTTGTAAGGGATGGCAGAGGGCTCTTTTGGTTTGTGTCCTACCAAGGGCCAGGTGAATGGAAAGGAAGCTTGGAATCTTTGAGCCTTGACATCTTACCTATCTTGGATCCCAATCCTGTAGCCTAAAAGATTGCTAAAGTTCTGTATATTAACTTAGTTTTATAGTCCCAGTTTAGTAACWTTCATCTCCTTGACAAAGTGTTTAGGTAGATGTAAGGAAAGTGAATTTGTTGTACATGAAATAATTTCTTGAAATTGATTCTGTTTTTCTGATCAATTATTTCTTAGAAATAAAGCCATTAATCTAATTTCTGCTATGCTGCTGTAGTTACTTCTCTGGAATACAGATGCACTGTTGTCCAAATTGTTTTTAATATTTCTGGTTACTCAACTTTGCACGTCATAGGCATGAAAGCCATATACTTGTGGATTGTGTAAGACACCTGTTGAAACCCAAGGCAAATTTTCTGCTTTGAGAAAGTCGCAGGCTGAGAAGGAAGGAATGACTTAAAATCTTCTAGGATATTTATCTTAGCATTCTGTGTACAGTATCTGTAAAAGAAAACAACACTTTTTGAAAGACTTGAGTTTTAAGGTCAGACTCTAGTTTGTGATATAAACTACTTTTTTCATTTTCCAATGGTTCTAATGCAACTGTTTTGTCTAATACAGCCACTACCGACCATTTTATCTGCAGTTACCCAGTTTCCCAGTTCTGAACTACTGTGTTCCAAAACCATATAGTCCATTTGAAGTGGATAAGAAGCTTCCTTCTGGTCAAAAACAAACTCAGTCTAAGCAAAGGTTTGTTGAAAACTCATAATTGAGTTGTGAATAGAGGAGAAGGAGGTGAAGAGTCCGTTCTCCAAATGCTTCTCTTCTTATTTTGTATGGATACTTAATACTAATATCCCTGYCTCAGTGGTTGTATTCTCTGTGCTGTAGCTGTTGGTGTCTGTCTTTCTTTCTGTACCTTTTTTATTCTATCTTTAGTCCTTCTTTTGGACATACAGATGCATACGTCCAAATATGTGGCCTTTTCCTGTTACTGTGGGTCAGCGTAAGATATTTTTTTCCTTTCTGCTACTGATCTCTTCTTTGTCCTCATCTTGGATGCCATCCAGTAAGTATTTTATAAGGAGTAAATTTATTGGGTCTTCATTTGACATTTATACAGTCAATACAAACTGGACAGTTAAAATATTAAAAACTGGTATTCAGCTGTGGTGCGAAATCATTGTTCCTAAAGAGTGCACCTGCATTATATGGAAAAATGAAGTTTATAAAAACTTGATATATTAGGCTCAGCAATATTGCATGAATTCTTGAGACATGAAAAGTAGATACTAACTGTAGCAGTAGAATTGTGATTGGTTGTGTAACAAATGTTTACATGGTAYGTTTTGGCATTCAGGCTGTGTTTGAGCACTGTAGATGCAGTTATGATTTTTGGTAAGTTAGTTACGATTTGACTCTACTTCAGARTTTCTGTTCTCTGGTGAATTTAAATTTACTTTCCTGAACTCCTTCCACCTAACATATCTGGAGGATTAATGAGTATTTCATTAACTTTAAAATTGATGTTACAATATTCACGTGAGACACTAAAGTTACTTAGTTAAAARAAAGATCAGCAGTCCATGACACTTTCTATATCTGGTAACTCTTTTTTGCTCTTCTATCCTTTTTAGTTTGTGATACAAACTACTTCATTTTTGGATGGTCTAGTGCAAGTGTTTTGTCTAATACAACCATACTGACCATTTTATCTGTGACAACTCAGTCTTCCAGTATATGTGTTTTCTTTATAAAAAGAAATGTGTGATTAGATGTGATACTTGCTTTCTTTATAAAATAGTTTTGCGCTGCTCAGGATCTGTACAATCTTCAGTATTACTATATTGTTGGAAGTTTTAGTTGATGTTGTCATAATGTCCTCTTCATTTGGATTGCAATGAAGGTAGCAATATGAAAAAGCAAAGCAAATGTAGTACAGTGTTTTTGCAATAATGAAGGGATTTCTAATGGTGCACTTTTCATTGAGAAGAAAGGGGTTAGAAAGAGCCAGGAATGTTAAACATTTTCCTAAAGACACAGTATTGCTCACAATTTGTATGGACTAAGGAATATAGTATGTTAGTTATAAACTTCAGAAATTAAGTTGATATGAATGCTTCTATTTAATTTTTCAATTTGGCACATTCCCTTGAGGTCTTCAGGTGGGAAATTATTTCATACCTAGGAAATAAAAGAGAGGACCATCATTTTTGGGAGGGAAAAGGGAGAATGCTCATTTGTTTTATATTTTATCTGGAAAAAAGAAGCTTGTTTAAGGTAAGTTGTTGATTCTGTTTGCTTCTTCATGAAGCAAAGCCTACCAACATTATTTATTCTTCAGCTAGTAAATTCTGCCACTTGTATCCTGTGATCACAAACTTTCCTAATTCTTCTGTGTTTTTCTAAATTGTTCTAAAGAGAGAAAGTCAAAAGGTCCTCGTTAATAGAAATAAAAATAGACAGAGCCTATCCTTTGAAATAAAAGAAATGTTGGAGTGGGTATTGTAGAGTTAGACTATTGTTAATTGAAAACTGTTGCAGAAAGTAGCATACACTTCTTATGCCAAGCAATACATTGCTATGCTTTGTGCTAGTTGGTGATTTTTTGGGGACAGGGTTTGATATCAAAGTCCTGCAGTTGCATCTGTGCTGATACTTGGTAAAGTCCATTGGTATATCGGTGTTGATTTTTAACTAGACAGGGAGATGGCACTGTTCCTCTGAGGTAAAAAGGAATGTAGAAGTTGGTGCTTTTGGTTTACTGCTAGCATATCATGCTTCGGAGGTATGATAGCAAATTGCAGCAAACAGTAACTCTCTTCAGGTGAAGCCCCTGATGGCAGTGGGATTGCTACTGAAAACATTGTGGTTTAATCTGAGAGAAGAACTTGAAATCCRTTTCTACATATTTCCACTTAAACCTGTAGCAAGAAAAACAGCAGGAAAAGTAAAGTTACATTCAGCCAACAAATGACTGGTTTTTACTTTTATTCAGGAACAAGAGGTTATCTATTATACGAATTGCTTTTGCTGCATGTTATCTTGAGAATTAAAATACTAATAGCAGATGAGATGTTAGGATACTTTTTTCTCTTTTTTTCTTGCTTTTACTTTACCAATTTCTCTCTTTTACCAGCTGTTTGCTGATATTTCAGTAGTGCCTTTGATTTGTTAAGTGAGTTTTTTTTTTTTTTTAAGTACTTTTGCATTGTTTCTTCTGAGTCAGTACAGTACAGCATTACCAACCTGGACATGTTTTACTCTTTCATATAGTTTCACTGGGTCTGCCCAGTTTGTGGCAGAAAATCTGATTGTTTTTGATTTTAATTTAATCAGTGCATTACGTTTCTTTTCTCTTTTTCCTAAGCATCAAACAATATAATGTAAATATTTTGAGGAGAAATAAAATTTTTTGAAATTTATTGAATGAGAATGCACAAACAACATGAGAAGCAAGTACAGGGCTCAGCTCCATATTTAAGATTCATTAATATATATCTTTTCTGTTAACAGAAACAAAACAAATAGTGAAAAGGACTGTGGAACTCCTGTTCAGCTCCCTCAAAAGGATAAAAAAAAAAGAGGATATTGTGAATGTTGTGGGAAGAAATATGAAGATCTACAAACTGTATGTAAAATGTCAAGTATATGTCTTCAAACAGTCTYACATTTAAAAGTGTGGTATTAACAATGACTTTTACTTGCTAGTTTAATATATTATTTTATTTTAAAAGATCTTTTAAATGTATCTTCTAAAAAGTAGTGAGTGGGGGAGGAGGTGGTTTTGTTATGTTTTTTCTCTTCCTTGAAGTAATGCCTGATTGCTAGCTTTAGCTATGAGGAATTTAGCAGCTGAAGGCATGTACCAGAAGTTCATATGCTGGAGACCTGTTAATAATAAATTAACAACATTTCACTTATTGCTCCATGTCATAGTGTTGATTTGTATATTCACATCTGTAGTACTAGTCTGTTTCATGAGTCATCTTTAATTCCAGCATCTTGAAAGTGAACAGCACCGAAATTTTGCTCAAAGCACACAATATCAAGTTGTAGATGATATAATCTCCAAGTTTCCTTATGACTTTATTGAATACAAAGATGACACAAGAATAATTAAATGGTAAGTTACATGTTCTAACTTTTAAAGCTCCTGTGAATGAATCAAGRCATTGAACATATAGATACTTTAGTTCTTCAACTCTGAATCTCGTGCAGAGCAAGTTCATATTTTTTCAAATACATTTCTGAAATTCGGGGTACAATTGCTGTCTGGCAAATCAGTTCTCTAAAACAGAAATTTAAAAAAGAATTAAAAATTACAGGTGACATCATAGGAAAATAAGGCTGGAACAAATTGCTGTTTATTCTTCAGCTTCGTAAAAGCAAGACTGACTGATCTAAAGTTTTACTGACGGAAGTTTGTCTGGACATCTTACTCTAAAAGCCTGTTGTTAGTAATCTAAGAATGATAAATGATAGCCTTCCGCATCAGTCTGATCTCCTTACCAGTGGGAAAACTTTTCCTAGTGCAATACAGATCTTGCTGTCTATCTAAGGCTGTTAATTTTTGTCCTGCCTGTGCTGGACAARGAAAGCAGTTTTTCTTTCTTCTTTGTAGCTCATTTTTTTTCTATATTTGAATGCTTGAAAATAACACTTTTTGCTTCTTTTGCACTCTAAAAATTATGCATATTTATTTCTATAGCAATTTGGGCATATTAGAACCGTAATTAATTTGTTAATGTTTGTGTTATTAGTTATATATTTACTGTGTAACAAAATACAAAATTTTATAGRAACATCTATAAAGCTGTTATCACTGATACCTAAAAAGAAAAGGCAACTGGAGTAGGTAAAATACAGTAAGCCCCCAAAACTGAGTTGTCCCCTTCCCTCTCCAGTCTATTTGTGCATACACACATGCACATTTATCAGTGTCTTCATCCTCTAAAGCTTAAGTGGAAGAAGGAGAGGACTTGTATCCTGCACTATTTAAGTTAAAATAATGGAAATATGTAATGCCTCTTAAAGGATGTTCTTCCATTTCATCTTTAATTAAGTGTAGATGCAACAAGGTTAGTTGCAACAGTGAATAAATTCTTGATTGCTCTGCTTTACTGATAAATGATTCAGGAGATAAATGATTTTCACGTTTCTTAAAAAAAAAAGTTGAAAAAATAAATGAGCATTCCCAGGGAAGTCAAAGGAAGTGTGCACAGAATTGAACAATTGATATCTTAATGAAGACAAGTATTTTTTCTTTTTTCTTTTGTGATATGAAAATACTCAGAGTAGTTAGGTTTGAAATACTAGTTCAGGAAAAGTATATATAATTATGCTTATTTTTTTGTGAACGTATCAGGATATTTATAAGTATTTATAGCCATATCTTATTCGTTAATTCTTAATAGCATTGTGAACTGAAATTTATTTAACTGCTAGACAGCTTGCTTGGGGCATTTTTAAAACAATGCCATAAGAATTTAAAACTATTTCAATGAGAAATCTATAGGAAAACATAAAATTCAAATACAAGGCACACTCTTCCAAGAAAAATACTACTGTGTGTGTCAATTTGGTTGCTTTTCAAGGTATTTTTGCACATTTCTTGGTTAAAGTAATGTTACCTGGGTTTTGTTCAACAATTTGCTTGTTAATCATTGTAAGCAATTCTGTTTTAGGACAAAATGTAGTACAGGATATTTTTCTCCTATTATTGGAAAAATAACTAAACCAGATGAGCTGAAAGARCGACTGAAAAAGCAACGCATTTCATTGAAAAGTTACTCATGGAAGGATACTACCATGCGGGCACTCAAACTGGATTGTTGGCCTACAGAAGTACACCCAAATTCTGTGCCAGTGCCTACCCCTATTTTCGGATCTGTCTGTTCAGTTCTTCATTGTTATCTGTCACAACCTTTGGAAGTAAAAAGTAAATTCAGAAATAATGATGAAAATATTAAAACTGATTGTTCCTGTGCAGCAAATGTAAAAGAAGCTGTTACACCATCAAACTTCATACAGCCACCTCTGCAGAAAAATGACAAAGCAAACATGAAGAACTTGTCTCAAGCTTATGAGCCATTCAGTAAAGAAATTTTTGAACCAGAAAYACAAAAAAAGAATTTACAGAGTTTACAGGAAGGAGTGTGTACTTTATATTCTCATACTCAAGGTACAAATTTTACTGAAAAAGACAACAACTTACCACAGCCGAAACGAAAATTAAATAATGCAGTAGTTCAACCAGCAAAGTGTTTGAAGAAAACAGATGCAAATCCTGTATTTATCAGAGAACATCATGATTTGTGTGATGATCATCAACAGATGCAGCACAATGTTGTTCTGGACTCTAAGGCATCTGATACCACTGTAAGCAGAGAACTTAATGGGTTGGCTGCCAGCACTGCACACAGTTCGCCCTCTGGAAAGCTGCACAGAAAAGTAAAACTTTACTTGGGGAGAAATAAAAGAGAAAAACGGAAACATAATATGCAGTTGTGTGTAAAGTACACTGATGGACTATCTGTTCCTGAAGAAAAGAAAAGTGCTTGTAGCTCTCCAGTGCAGGCTCTACTGGAATTATTTCAGACAAGTGAAATAAACTCAGATTTTGGAGGTTTTTCAGGTTACACTGAGAGCAAAGATTCAACAAGTGTAAAAGATGCATGGGAAGGGCAAAATACAAATGTTGCGTGGTCACTATTTTCCTCTTCATCCTCAACCCCATTTGTTGGATTTTAATGCTGCTTTATTTAATACAATGACTTTCAAATTTGCAGATKGAAAATTTTATTCATGGAAATTTTAATTCCTGTGTTATATATTATGTACAGATAGTTTTGTTTTCAAAATTTTTTATCTTTATACACATGCAAAAACATATGTGTAAATATGAAAAATAAAAATAACCAAGAAANNNGTATTACTTTATCAGAGCCAGTAAAAGGCTCTCACCTCAGGTTGGGGTTGAATTAGTTGCTAGGCAAGATCAATAAGCATTATGCTTTTTAGTAGAATAATTTTCTAAAATCATTGAATGTGCACACTTACATGCTACCTTGTAAATGAATGGACATGCTGTCATAAATAACATGATATATTACTTACGGACCACTGGTAATTTGTGGAGATTTGGTTGCTTCCCTTCCCTGCTGCTGCTGCTGTCTTATTAGGATGCAAAAAAGTCACTGCTTTCTTGATTTTTCTTCTGAAGTTGTCTCAGGAAACCAACATTATTACAGAGAAATAGGATTAGGAAAGCATGTAGTATATGCTTTGCTACTCTACCGTAATGGATTTTTAGGCCAAACCTAGCTGTGTTGTGTATTTCAGCCAATGGGAAACCAGTCAATGTGTAGTTTAATTTTTTTGTTTTAAAGAAGGCAACAGCAGAAACACTGGAGGTTTATGATTGATTCAGGTTCTTGGTTTGATTGTTTTTTTGGAATATGTCTCCCTAGCTTACTCGGAGGGAGAATGAAAATACACAAGTGAGAGTTGGGAAGACTTCTTTATTCTTTGAATCTTCATTAGAATTGATCCCCTTTGGGCTTTCTGTATCTGTAGATCAGAATACTGAAGTACAGAGGGTCAACTGCAAAGCTTTATTAATATATACAAGTGCTATAACATTATGTGGGGGATCTAAAGCAACAGTAATTACTCTAGTTACATTTTACATAAATTACTTATCTGCATTTTTATGCCCACCCCTTGCCCCCTCTGCTGCTTAATATTCTCAAGTGTTTTGTGATTGTTCTCATGGTTAAAGTGCTTTCAGTAGTTGTGTGCATATCTGCTGATGAAGAGGGGTAGATAAAGCTTCTTGATGTGCAGAGAGGAGTGAGGAAAGTGACAAAGTTGCTTTCCTTTAAACAGCATATGAATTGGAGGCTTAACAGTCTGCTTGTATGCAAGTTGCTTTTGCAAGGGTGTTGCCATCACCTGAAGGGTGGTGTTCCTCATGCTACTGTTAGTGTAATTGCCTATAGAGACCAGTAAGAATTAGTTTTGGTCATAAAAGTTTATTGGGCAGTTCTGGTTTGATTTGTAGTTGCTTCTGATCTGTGATTCACAAGAAAATTAAAAAGAAAGCCATTAGAGAAATGAGCTTTCATGAGAAATGAGAAAGTGTGGAAAGGAATTGATCTTGAATGTGTGTGTCTCCATACATATTTTGCCTGTAGTTGACCACTATGAATGGGATTTTAAAGTAGAATGCTGAAATAATTACTTTGTTCTTCATTTCCAGTGATATTTTTTTCCTTTTCATGATGGAAAGATTGCTCTCTGAGTAAATGATGAACAAGTGTTTGTCCATTTGTCTTCTGTTGAGGATGTTCTTTTTAGCTTAGGTTCAGTACTAAAGCCAAGTCTAAGTAGTAAAATGTGCATCTTTCCATAACACGCATCGCGAGCCTGGATGTAAGTGCCCCTGCTCCACTCTTGTTAGCTAATTTGATGACCTCCATCTGACTGGAATATGTAGGCGTAGTTATAAACATAAAGATTATTACATTAGTAGAATGCTAAAGTAAAAACTAGTCACTGTTAGTAAATCTACTTGTCACATCTCTGATCTTTACTAGTATTTTGCATGTTACGATATTGTATCTAATCAAACTACATGGTTGCTCAATGGACACTATACAAAGACAATTTAAACATTAATTAGAATCTGGCTTTGTAATCTTAGGGGAAAAAGGTTCAGAGSTTTGTTATTAAAATGATATAAGGARTATTCATCATAATGCAGAACAAGATATAACAGTCAATTTTACTGGTTCCAAAAAGCACCATTAGTTGTGATGCAGATTTTGCACATAGGTGACCATAGTCATATTAAAAGCCCCCTTTGCGTGTAGTGTATTCAGATAGGCTTACTGTGGCCTGTGATGCCCTGTTATTAATTTCTAAGGCAGATACATTAACTGTATTATGCATAATTTTCATTCATTTATCTTCCAGGCTTGTTTTTTAGAAACTGCTTTTCCAGAAATTTAAAAGGAATTATTTTACTATTTAAACAAATAATTAAATAGGGAAAACCAGTTACTAGGATGTTTGTCCACTCTGTGATTTCCTCTCGGGTCTGAAGACAAATGAGCATCTTCAAAATGTGTGGTAGGAATTCTGAGACAAGTCAAATAAACACAGTCACAAATCTCTTAAGTCATTGGACTAAAGGTTTAGCATTAAAAGATGTACATCTGTATGTACATCTTTGTGATAATTACACATAATCGTTTGAACTCTCTTCAGAGTTCTGCAGCTTTCATGTGAGGCCCCTTCATTCTTGGATAGKCTGTCTTTCTGTGAATTTGAGAAGTTCTCTTGGGTAGTTTTAATACTCTATTTAGAAATAGTTGTTACTATACTAATTATGACTTCCTTTTTGTAGTGATTAGTGAAACTTGGAAACTTGAAGCATCTAAATCTTACTTTTAAAAAAGCTGTAAGTTTTAACATTTGTGTCAGACACTTCATTTAAAAGTCTGATTCAAAAAAAGCTTTTACATTGTAAAATGACTATTACTGTTTCTTTTTTTAGGTGAGACAGGCTTATTTCTGGGAGTATGAGGTTTTTTTAGTGTAACCTTATGGTATTAAAATAAAAGGCGTATGTGTGAACACACATGTACCATTACTAAAAGCCTAGCCAGACAGTATACTAGTTTGGTAATTTAGTGTAAGTATGAGTTGTAACTTGCTGTCTGTTCACACCCACTTTGTGCTTCGTGTTCTTCTATAAGATAGAGCAAAATCATTCAGTAAAGTCTCTTAAAATGGAAGCTGTAGCTACGTAATGCAAGAATAGGAATGATAACCGAATTTAAAAGAAATACAGATGTTGAAAGCAGATTTTAAAGTATTGGAAGGGAAGAACTGTGGTGACTTTGGTACATCTATACTAGCACTTTGGTTTCRTATCTTTTTTGCTGTGGATGCCCAACTACTGCTTATTGTTTTGCTCCACAGTATATGTTCATCTGGAACAGAAGTATTGTTTTCCTTTAGGTTAGTCTGTAGTGTGGGTGAGAGGATAGAATTCCCAAGGGCCTGTGTATGTGTGTGTCTATGTATATACACAGAGTGAGGGAGCGTACGTACATAGGAAACCATATGGATCCATATTCCATTCAGAAGGGTAAGGACATCATCCCCATGTTCCTCCTCTTTCCGTTCTTTGGCCATGCTATTAGGCCTTGGGCTACAGAGCAGTAGAATTAGTGGGGAAAAAAGGCCGTGCTTGGAGGACGTCCTTTTACAGGTAAGGGACTATCAACTGTCCCCTCTGCTGCACACAAAGGAGGTAGTGGGATCTGTRAGCAGTAATGTCTCTTGTTCCATATACAACTGTAGAACACTTGCACCAAAGCAACAGCGAGGCAGCTGAAAAGCAGGCCTTCCACTCAGCTAATAATAGCAAAGGTAATGTCATGGCAGATGGTGCATCAGGCTCGCAATGCAAGAAATGGCACAGCCCTGCTGAGACCAAATTGAACAGAATAGTTGCTCTGTCTTGGTGCAGAGTTTGTTACAATCTGAGCAGTACTGAGCATGTTAATGTCTGTTCTGACTTTTAAGAGGTCACCAGTGTGCAGGAGGTGATGAAATCTATGTTCTACYTCAACCCTGTAATAAAACAGTCCACTCTAAATTGTCCATTCTCACTAACATTTTCTTGTGTTGCTTCCTGACCTATATGTCTTCAAGGCATATGACTCCTTAGATATATTTGGGGATGAATGAAGTTCCTTTATTCCTTAATCTGAAGAGCCTCTGCTCTGAAGGACTTGGCTAATGTAACTAGTGTTGGTATTCACGAATCTCCTGCAGTGGTCTATGAGGGCAGGAATGATGGAAAAATGGTAATTCTAACTGATGTAGTCATAGTGAGGTATGTGGGCACTGGATGAAAATAAGACACTCCCCCACCTCATGCTCCCTTATTGGGAGCGTGAGTCCCTTATGGACTCCCTAGAATCATATGTACTGTAGTCCACGTGTCCCCTGGACTGTTGCTGTTATGCACCAAAGGTTGATAAAGGCAGCTTATGGGGCTTTCTGATCACATTGCCAGGCAGAACCAGCATAGTGGCATCAGAGTCATAGTCCATCTTGGCCTTAAATGGGGTTTTATCTGAGGCTGGAAATAACTTTCTTAAAGTAATCTTACTCTATAGATGCTTTGTATCTGAGAATTTTAGACATGCAGTTGGATCATCATGTTAAGAAATATGTGAAGTTACTGAAATCACAAAATGTAAAACAAAACTAGAATCTTAGCAAGCTTTTATGTAGTTCTTGGGTAAACAAAAAGTTTGGATATTTACTTGCAACTAGAGCTCCCTTTAAATACATTAGAAAAACAGGAGAGGGATAATCTCATGAAAATCTGACAAACCAGTTGTTTTCTTTTGAATACTTACCGTTACCTAAATTTAGCTCTAACTTCTATATACCTCTAATCTCAACCCTTGAAGATAAATGAGAAGAAATTCTAGCAGCCAATTTATCCAGAGCAATTATRCAGTTTGTGTATGTAGAATATATATTTAGGCAGACTACAAATTGAATGGCAAAATGTATTTCTTTAATTAGTTCCCTAGACCATATAAAAAGCTTATTTTGTTATCAAGTGTAAGTATATGTTAAGGGTAAATATCACAGATAATACCAACTAGTGGTAATATCAGCACTGATTTTACTAACTAGATTAACATCTCCAAAGATGACATGAGATGAATAYCTGTTTTTTACTGTGCATTCTGTAAATGTTACAGTTGGTAACATGATATTCAGCAGTGTATTCATCTTAGAGTATATAGWTATCCAAAATGAGTATTCCAGATGTAACACCATACAAAGATGTAGGAAGCAAAGCAGGTAGGTGGGTGGATTCTAATGTCATTTGAGATAAAGCAGTCTTAGATTCTCAGAGCTATCAAACCTGCATTGGTCTTTTTCATTTTGGAGTTGGGGGAGTCTCACTTCAAGATTCAGTGTCTCAAGTGTTCTTTGAGTACGTAGAAAGTAGGGCTATAAATAACAGTCTGATGCTCAGAACAGTTTTGCAACATGAAACTAGCAATAAAAGACTGAAAGATACTCCAGGGAAGTCAGTCACCAAGCGATGGTAATCACTTCTGAGGGTTAAGCCACCACGTGGAGCAGGACTTTGAACAAGGGTCTCCCCATCTTGGGTCCAGGCACTGTACCAGCAGATGTCATGGGGGTTCCATCTTGCAGGTACAACGTGGCCAGGAAAATCGGGCCTCAGCAGGCACATGGCTCTTGGATGGCCCTTGGAACCCAAGGAGTCTGCTGGCCAGAGAAAGACTTCTGAATCTTACCCTGCATTCCAGTTTGTCTGAGGAGAAATTTAACTGGTCTCTGAAGAGATCTTTGGCTACTAACTTTCCTGACAAAACTCTAGGAGATGCCTCTGAAGATATAAGCAGGGGAAATTCCTAAGTGAATGTATGTTCTGGTGTTGTAAAACATACATGAAGTTTTTGAACAATTTTTATTTTATTGGCAGCCTGCCTTCCAACCACTTGAATAAATGTTCTTTGGGGAAAAATACATAAACTGAGACTTTTTTTTTATGTGATAAAAAATTTAGCTTGCTTTATACCACTTGAATTTCAGAGAAATTACCAATGTTAAATCGTACTTGTATACCAGGCCAATCTCTACTGCCAGCAGTGGCCAGCAAGTTTTGTACTAATCATGTCACAAGAAGTGTGTGTGGGGGGGAAATCTTAAATGACTAGGCATGGGATAATTCTCCCCTCCCCTGCAAAAGCTAGGTTTGTAACCTTAGAACGAAAAACTGGGTAAAGCTTAAAGCATAACACTTTTATCTAAAACTGGATGTTCTTTTAGTCCATAAGAGTGTCTTATCCCTCTTGAAATCTTCTGAAATTCTTGGCATCGTCYACAGTCCTAGTAAAGACTTCAGTGGTCTGATTACTTGTTTTATGAAAGCATATTTCTTATCAGCTTTGAATTTGCTGCTTTTTAATTGACTGTCCTGTTCATGCACTGTGCTGCAAGGAGAATAGAAAGCACCAGCTTACTTTCTCTACACTGTCTATATATACTTTTATTGTATTCCTGTCTGTCTTCATCTTTCTGAACAATCCTGATCTTTCCGGTTTCTGTCCTTCACTGAACCTTGCAATATTCCCTTTGAGAATGGCCAATGTAATGTTTCAAATCAGGCTGTACCGACAATTTAACTTCAAAATGGAATCTTTTTGAGATTTGTTCTATACTTTTGTCTAGAAATTGCATACGCATCCTCTTTTGAGGCAATATCCATGTCCTGAGCAAATAACCACCAAAGTCAAACGCTTTAATGTGTTAGTCAAAAAAGGAACTGCTACACTTAGCTGTTGTAGATGTCCGATTACGATCAATAATGCACTTGAGATAATAGTTGCACATGAGGCTGTTAATGACATAATAGTATCAAAAGTTTAAATATCACATATTCAAATGTGCGCTTTTGTTTTACATGGAAACATACAGAGCAGTATCCTTACGATAATAGTTATCCAGATGAATAGAGACAATTACAAAATAATCATACGGTTGGCTTTTACCAGGAAACAGCCTGAGTATGTTTTTGTAATTTAAAAAATAAATCCCTGATTGAATATTGACTACTGAGAATGTTAAAATGTGCCCTAGATTTCAATTACAACCTGTATTTCAGAAGAAAAAACTTGTGTGGGATGTGGAGTGATACACTTTTTATAGTATTAATTGGCTATAATGTTCTGTAATTCGATTCAGTGTTATTCCATCATGTCTGCACACACACAGTGCTCTGTAATGTGCTAGCAGCAAAAAATTTAGATTCTTGTATCAAGATTCTAAAAATACAAAACAATTTCTGCAGGCTTTTTAGTATTTAAAAAATGTGTTAGTCTACCAACAGTTTAAAGTAAGCTAATATCTTAAGAATTTAAGACAACTTAGAAATCTAAATCATGATTGCAAAATTGCCATTTCTTATCATTATTTACTCATATAACTGGATGAAATTTTCAAGAATGCCAAGTAATTTAGAAGCACAATGTCTCTTTTGAAAATCCTCTTGAAAATATTGCTTTAGTTATTTGTTGCATGTCCAGTTACTTGGTATCATATTTCATGACTGATTTATTTTAAAAACGATCTGCAGTTTATTTTGTTAGCCAAATATAATCAATCTTTTTTTTTTTACTTCCTGCTTTTCAGAATTTTGCCAGTAACTTCAGTGGGAGTAGGTGTGTATATTTGAGTTTCCGGAGCAGAAACATTTATTGCTSCTAGAGACATCGTTATGTTATTATTGCATCACTTGGTTCCTTATTGTGTTTTGAATTTTAGAACTGACACTTGCTGTTCCGTGCAACACTGTTAAACTGAATGCCACAACATTACCTGYAGGTAATTAGATTATCTCTATTAGAATCTATTAGATAAAATATTAGAACGTTGAGCCTGAGGGAGAGGAGATGTTAGATTTTCCTTCTCCTGATGTTTAACCAATATAGCTTTCTTATTTTCTGTTGGGGGGGGGGGAAGAGGAAATAAAACTCAGATGTTAAATTTAACAAGTGCTAAATGCAACTTGTAATTAATTATGGTTCAAAAATAATTTTGGAGATATCTATAGTAAATCACAAGCTGAATATTTGCTTATAAGTCACTTTATTTTTTTTATTTTTTTTACTTGATCTTTTACAATGTTGGCACATGTTTTTCAGGGTTCTTTTTTTGCAATTGTGATTTAAATAGTCATATAGAAAACGTTCATTATGTTTGGCACATTGTGAAGACATGTTGCAACACAGGGTAAGTGGTAAAGTTGTTATGGCTCGTTTAAAAAAAATGGGCATGAACGCCCAGTGTAATAATATTTGATGGAATGTTAAATGCAAGAGAATGAAACTCAAAAAATTGGGCTTCGTGTGAAAATAACTCCCGCTTCCAAATAAAAGACTGTGAGAGTTCAGTGCTCAGAGGCAGACTGCCTCCAACATCCTTCTGAAAATTTTTAAGATGCTTTCAGTGAGGTAAAAAAGAGAAGTGAATATGAAAGGTTTTTGGTTGATATTGCAAATGAACATGGAAGTAAACTGTTAAAAAAGAAAGAAAGAAAGAAGGAAAGAAAAAGCCTACTTGTAAATGAAAATACTATTTCTCTGAAGGATTAAGCCTGTCAAATCATCTACTTTTGATCACTTGCACACAGAAAAATAAGGACTTCATACATGCAGATCAACCTTCCCTCAGCAGATTGTTACTTAGAAAATGTCTGCAATTTACTTAAGCATGCGCTTCTGAATTAATTTTCAGTATTTTTCATAGAAGTGTTTTCCTGGCTAAAATGGTATACAGATGTAAGTGAGAAAGCTATGCAAGGAGAGGGGCATAAAACCCCTTTTTCAAATCTGCTTTGGCTACTTACATACACTTCTAGCATACATACTTTTAGATGTATTTATCTTTGAATCAGTTGATTGTATTTCTAAAAACGGTTCTAAGAATTATTCTCAAAATTGGTTAAGGATTTGACCAAAATAGTGTTGTATTTATGAAGCTGCTGTCATTATATATCACCATATCCCCTTAGCCCACAGACTGGTTAGAACTCTGCATTTATAGCCATTAGTTTAAAGCAGCTATGTCTTGGCTGGTAATGGCAAGTGAAAAATCAACTATAGCATACTAGTCTAGGAAACTCTCTAGTGTATAACTATACTGTCTGTTTTACTGCATATCTATATGTCTACTGCCTACCTGGTGTAATATACCCCATACCATAGTCTCACAGAAATATGACACAAAAAGCTGTGAAATAGTATGTTCACAGGAACAGTTTTTGTCTAACCACAATAAATTTAGAGGTTGGCTGCAGCCACAAGTGGAAGTATGTATGTATGACCTTTGAAAAAAGACAGAAACATGATTTTACTTCTATGAAAAGTGCTTCTCAGTTTTCTTCACCCATCCACCCTTGGTCTTTTCGGTACCTTGCTGTAGAGTTTTGTAACCTAATTATATGTTCTGTGCTCAAGCATTTCATGACTACTTTCAGGTAATATTCAGTCTTGCCTGTGGTGTATGACTAGAGCTGTGTAAGCAGGACAGGGCAAAACTAGTTAGCTGCTTTCTCCTCAAAGCTGATACRTCATGTCCTGGTGCAAGAGCATGCCTTCAAAATGCCTATTTTGCTGGACAGTCTTTATGATGGGAATCCTCAGCTTGTCATACCATGATTTCGTCTGCTACCTCCCAGATGTTTTATTTATATTGTGGAAATAAACTGTGGGAAACTGCATGTCTTTCATCTACCCTCTAATTGCTTCCCTTAATAAGATTATCTGGTGAGATAAGACCTAAAAAAACGTCAGCAGCCTCGACCTTGTCTGAAGGGTGATTCCCTGGTCAGAGGCAGGAAGCAGCTCTTCAGGCTCTGCATCACATCTCCTTGCGTGCTCTGCAGGAGACCCAAGGAAGGAAGCCTGGCAGGCTGAACTGCTCCTAAGAGCAAAAATAGAAGTGTCAGGTGTCTTAAATATTGCCAGATTGCCYTTAATATTGATCTGCATGATGGTTTCAGTTACAAAGCTGAAGATAACATTTTTGGGGTCCTTTTTCTGTTTTCTAGGGTACAATGAGCAGCACTTCTTACTATGCTGTTCAGTGTGGTTCCACCTCTTCTGAAGTGCCTGCAGCACATGTAAAACCTTCCACTGTATAGTTTGATGACGTATTGTCTTGCACTGGTCAGTAAAGAGCTGCATCTGCCACTGTGCTGCTCTGACATTCCCGCTCCTCCCTAGACTCACCTTAACAACTCTGTGTCGTTGTAAGGGTTCCTACAGCCTTTCATCACGTTGGAAAGCATGATGGAAGAGCAACCTTAGACAACTTCTAATCTTGTTCCATTTTTAAAAAAGAAACAGTTACGAAAGCTAACGTAATTAGTGATAACGTGCAGCAACGCGGCCCTTGGGTTCCCGGTAGGTGGGAGTGCAGAGTGCGAGATGCACAGGCAGTGCTGCTGCTGCTGCTGCTGCTGCTGCTGCTGCTCGGAAAAATAAGCCTGGAGTTTGGGAGAAAGGACATCATGGGGAGTGCTCCACACCGTTGCCTCTCGTCTTGTCCTGTAGTGCAGCGCGGTTTATCGTAACTCGAAAGCCACGGTTCTGTGCTGTAAGCCTTTACTTCTCTCTCAGCGTTAGCTGGGAGGAGAAGGAGCGGGGAAGAAGTGAACTTAGGAAAGGAGGAAAAGGGGTCACAGGGAAGGAAAGGGCGGTTGGCTCTGAGAAGGCACCATCCGGGGCAGAGTCACGACCTGGAGGCAGAAGGTGATCAGAGGTGGGGGGCAGCGTGAGCGAGCGGCGAGGGGAGACCCTTGCGACGCCTGCCCCGGGGGGGCCGGGGCCGGGCGCGC
>NW_028186446.1:750236-773881 GCF_003343005.1 Rhea americana
CGCGGCGGGCGCCCTCGCCCCGCTCCCCCCTCAGCGCAAGGAAGGACATTTGCCCGTCCTCGGCGGGTCCTTCGGGAGCGCCGGCCTTGCTGCCGCAGCTCGCCCGGGCCCGGGCCCGGGCCGCTCCGCGCCAGACCCTCGCGGGTCTTGAGAGCCACCGAAGGGAAGTTGTGACGCCTTTGCGACAGCCGGAGTCGGAATACTGCGGCTTRATGTCGGTGTCTGGCTGGCCGCCGGGCAATCCGGTTTGTGTTCCGGGGGCTTGGACGTGCTTTTGGAAACGGGAAGGGAGGTGTTTGAAACACCAACCGTGGACTTCAGTGCTGCGATCTGATTTACATGTTAGTACCCAAACGAGGGCATGTTTTCAGGCTTCTGTTAAATGAAGACCAATCTCTATAGTTTTTAACAGATAACTAGCTTCATATAAATCAAGACACAGTAATTTTAGTCCTGGCCACTAACGGTTGAGTTCGAGATGATGTGCAAAGTGACAGCAACTGTTGTATCTACGGGGAAAAAATGTTGAGTGCATAGTGTTATAAACACAGAGCTAGAAAAATTATGCACTTGAGGTAACTGCTGAAATCCAAGATGAGTTGCAGGCCTCCTTTTTTGAAAAAAAAAATGACTGCTGTCAATTTAAGAAACAAAACAAATGAAAAATTGTCTCTGACGTCTTTTATGTAATCTGTGAAATGTAAGTACTGAGTGTGTTCTTCTTGTAYGGTTAAATAATACAGATTCTTTTCATAGCATTTTAATTACCTACAGATAGCACTCATTCTTCTCCTGTGTTGAAAAAAAATATGTGAAGGCTATATTTATARTAAAATAAAACAGAGTAGTTCTTTTTTTTAAGTTCTAAAACATCTACTGTGTTTAAAACAAACAAAAAACCAACCCAATGAACCTCTCAGCATTCCAGAATTATTTGAAGACCTGGAGAAATTCACAAATTTGAATGTTGCAGCATGTCTGCTGCAAAGTAGCTGCGGTTCCTTTGGGATCTAGTGTCAGGATTCTGATGTTGGCCTTACCCAATAAACTGTTAATTAATAGGTTTTGTTTTCTGAATGTCTCAAACTTGCTACTCTACTGTTCACCAAATCTGATGCTCTTAACATCTCAATTCATCCATGTTCAGTTAAGTCGTTACTCAATATTAACACCAGCCTAACTAGACAAAAAGTAGCACTAGCRGGTTTAAAAGCATTAAGTGCATTATTTCACAATATTTTACACACTAAACTGAGCTAAAATACCTAAAGTTCTGCACGCAACTACAACTTTTTCTTCTCAATCAAGAAGTTTCCCTCTGCTGCTTAAAATATTCACAGCCTCTCCCATGGTATATGATGRTTATTACCCCACTGAAGGATGCAATAATTGGCAGTGATTTGAAGGAAAAAAAAATTAGTGAGTGAAAGCAGGCCAAAATGAGTGGGTAGTACCGATTATCTGTGTTCCTCGCAGAGGGCAGGGTTATGTCATGATTGCAGGAAACTGCATTTCTTGCCCAGATTTCTGAGTTGGCTTGACAGTAATGGACAGCGGCACAGCTATGCTTGCTTAAACAAGGTTTTGGAGAAGCTGTGTTTAGGAAGATATTTTTGCTGTAATAATGTTAATTGCAGCTGTTGAGTAATTTCATACCCTAATTGTTGAAGTCTAACATTCCATTAAAAACCCTTATCTCTTTCCAAATACCTATCAGGGCTATGGACTAAAAGAATTAAGTTTTATGGTTGTTTTTGGGTGGTTGGTAAAAGTTACGTAAAGGTATAGTGTGTTGGATTCTGTTCACGCATGAAGAGACAACCATTTCTGCCCTGAAGAGTTAACAGCCTAACAGCAGTGACATATAAAGAGTAGGGRATCAAAAGTATGCTTGCAGTCCATACATTTTTTATCTGTATAATTATGTTTTATGATTAAATGTGCATTGATTGCCTGTATGTCTTCTTCTATAGCTTTGGACAGCTATGTGTCAAAGTTAGAAAAAACATTCCTTTTAACRTTTTAAACAGAGATTTAAAGCAGAATGTATTGACCTTGTACATTAGTTTAGGAAGGATGATTTTTGGAGGAGGTTAAAACATTCGGGAATGATGACTGAAGGACAAGCAGCCACATCTAGAAAAGGAAGGATACATGAATGGGATGATACGGTCAGAGGACCTCACACTGAGAATGTAGCTATTGAGTTAATGCAGAAGAATGTAACTGTGTTTTGAACTGCATAAAAATAAAAAGAAGAAAGAGGGAGATAAGCTAAAATAAAGATAATAAAGTTGCATTAAATCAGATCAGTTCCTTTAAATTTCTGGATGAAAGCTTTRGATTCAGAAAAGACAGAAGTTGTACAAGAGGGGATGCAGACCTGAGTCTGGAATTGTACAAGGGGAAATTGGATGGTAGTTCAGAGGAGAGTTCGAGCAAAGTGYGGCTTTTGCACATCAGGAGTTTCAGAGCAGGCTTATGATGGAACTGAGCCAAAGAACTGTAATATGAGAAGAGGGTGAAAGAAGGGAAATGAAGACAAAAGTGACAGAGAAGTGACGGTTGGCAGATCTCTCAAAATTTGTATTTTTCTACAGCAACCTCCATGTTTTCTTTTTTTGTTTATTTGTTTGTTTTGTCCTTTGGCCTGATTGTAAGTGACTTCTATACATGTATGCTTTACTACTGAATAGTCTTAAGGACTTACCGTAGAAACCTAGAATGCAATTGCTTAAGTAACAAAATCAACATGGTCACAGTCACAAGCTGTCTAAGATTGCTGGACTTCAGAGCACAAGGCAAATGTTGTAGGCTATCATACAGCTGTGTCATTAACATTCTAATGTACAGTGGACTTCAAAACCTCTTTGGTAACTTTGGGATTCTGCTTTTAATTCTGCCAAGGAGCAGAGTTGCTATCAGGATCCATGACATTCCTGTATTTCAAATTCTCAGTTCCTTAAAGGGGGTCTTTTAGCAACCTCATAGCATTTAATCAAAGAAGTAATCAACATAAGATATATCTGAGGATGCTAATATTAATATTACCATTAATGTACCCCAGGATCRTAGTAATGAACACTTGATTCATTGTTGCTTAAATAGGCCTATTAAAAGATGAATTTCCCTTATAGCAGGGATGTTCAATGAAGGCAGCACTAAGATTTTTGTTTTTAAAATGCAGTTCCTTCTGTAAATAGTACAAGGAACCTCTTAATTCCATGCCTTGAGCCTTCTTTTGGTATTATAAGAAGCTCAAGGGAAATTGCAGTACTTTCCTTAGGTCAATACTGTGCAGGCAGGTTCTTCATTAGTGTGTGTGAGTGAATAAGCAATAACGTTCCTCCCCACTGCTTATATTTGTTCTCCTACCTGCAAAGGAAAGCAGAATAAAGTGTTAAGTCTGCCTGCACAAGCAACAGTTTGACTGCATCTGATTTGGAGGACTCTTTTCTTAGTAATCTTCTGTGGATCAGGTGTTCTGGTTGCAAAGATGAGACTCATTTTCCAGCTGGAGATTAGAGTGCCAGGCCTCTACGTGCCTTACCCCAACCCTAATGCTAACTTAATAGCAATCTGACTCTTGGCTAGAGACTGCAGCTRCAGTATTTTGACACTGCCAAAATACTGGGTCCTGGAAGGTCTCTGTAACTGCCTTGCAGCTTAGAGTACATGGATGAACTCTTCTTCTGTTTAACTGGATGACTGTATTTGATCATCATCTCATCTGCAGTGCTCCTTGCCTGGGCTTTCTTCGTGGGTGGGATGTAATACCGGCTCTTAGCTGAGGGAGAAGTTTATTTCCATATTCAGGGCTAGGTGAGAGATAAACCAAAGGAGAACGAATCTGCTCGGCGCCAGCTGTGTAAGGTTCCGGTTAGTTCTGTTTGTGGCCGTAATAATGGAGCTGCATGTAAAATCTGAGTAAAATTGTTCRGAATCTTGTGGCTTTCATTGCAGTTACCTCTTTTTCATGAATTTAAGCCTTGATAAGGAAATTGGAGTGATTTGCTATTATTTTCAGCGGGAACAGAGTCCTGATGTAATGATGTGATGTACTGTAGACATAGATTAACTGATTTCTGCTGGCTATACAGAGCATTCCTAATGTACTTGCTTCTCTGCCTCCATCTGTCTTTCACTTGCTTGTTGCCAGCAGCTCTGAAGGTGCACCGGGATGCTTTGGAGTGAGTAGAAGGGCTGCCTTCGCTGCAGAGAAGCAGGCTCCCCCATGGCCTGAAGGGGCTCCAGCCAGCACTTGGTTGCACCTTGGGGTGGGACTGCCTGTTTGTAGTCCAGAGTGGTGGAACACGTTGCAACAAAGTCTTTGTCTGCTCCAGTCTTCACTTCTGAATTGTTTGTGAGCAAATTATATAATTCCATAAAATGATTTGCAAGAATGATTTCAAACTTCTTAAATCACTTCTTATTACTAATCAATGAAAGAAAAGCTCTACTGTGTCACACCRAGCTCGCATAGCTTTGTTTTCGGTTGGAGTTAAAATCTTCATCAGTTATTCAGCTACTGCCCGTTTGCTGCTGGATTCTCCAACTTCTTGGCCTTTTACTCTAGTCTTTGAACATGATATCCCTGTTCTTTGCTAACTTTGTAAAAACGCTCTTTGCTTTCTGATGTTGTCAACTTTTGTTGGTTTTATAGTTTCCTCTGATAGTTCAAACAGCTTACTAGCTGTGGTTAAAAATCAAGTTTTAACTGTTGAACAGACTCATAAAACAGTGCTAGATTTTGAGACTGGTGGATGATAACTGTTTGAAAAAGTGTCATGAAGAATTGTCCAGTTTTTAAAATCTTTTCCCACCCACTGCAATATAATAATTAAATAACTACAGGCGCTTGCAGAAACTTAGGCACAATCTTCAATCAACCTGTCATGAAACCGAAGGGAGAGAAGGCTGAATTGGGACTGGGGCTGGAATGAACAGAAGAATATGTCTTTGGTTCACTGCCGTGTTTGGCTTTCTTCCTGGCTCTTTCCCTTCTTTTCTCCTTAAGGTTTTTAAGGTGTGTGGCAAAATGTGTGTAGTACTTTACTGTTTGCTCAGTATATGGAGTTCTTTAATATTAATGTAAGGACCGCATACTTTACTGATAAGTCAATATTCTGTTTTCCTGAATATGCGATGACATTCAGTTAAATTATCAATATTCTTGGTGTAAGTCCTACCTTTATGAAGAGGAAAAAAGTGCTGACAGCTAAACTTATAAATTGCAGCATGCTGCAAGGATATTCAAATTGCCCTTTGATCTCTCAGATCTGCCTCTTTATAAAATATATATATATTCAATAACATGTATTTGGTATTTTATAGGTAAGAATATTTAAATTTCTTATTTATCCTTCTATGCAAACTCATTTCAGGAAAAGTCTTTCCCTACTCAGTAATGAGATTTATTCTGTTAATAAATGAACATGTCAAGAAAATTTCTGGTAACTTATTCCAGAACTCATGTTGTAGAAATTATTATATTAGGATTCAGATTTTGAAAGGTGATAGAAGACTTAGATATCTTTGAAAATTCTAGTTTGTAAAAAGGATGCATGAAAAATCTTGTTTTGTGATATTTGCTTGAATTTGTGCCATAGCAGAACTAAAAAGGTAGATTTCAAAAGGTATTGCTTAATCTCATAAAATAGGCTTATATATAGTCATGAAGGTTAGTTGTAACGATTCTTACAGAAAGCACTTTTTAAAACACTTGATTGTTGCTATAAACAATGTAATAACAACCTGCTTTAGATCTGAGTTTGATAGACAAGTCCTTTCCAACTCTCATAATTAATCCTGTATTTACTCCTGATCTAGTTTGGTATCCTGTGTTAAGAATCAGACTGTATATTCTTTCTCCACCCATTTCACTGAACTTACCTGTTTTGGGGCAATTATTGTGGCTAGTGATCTCTTGAACACATTCATGCTGCAGAATTATGTTATGTGGCAAATGATGTCTTAATAAATATTGTCGAGATATACCCAAATTATGGAGGAGCTACATACCGAATTATTCAGTCTGAAATTGTCCACCACAAAAGCATTGACGGCATGCATATAACACAGGTAGATCTGATCTTATACTTCTCTGCTGCTTCAGGTTCCCTTTGTAGTTTTTGCTGTAATGCTACCTGCCTTTAAATGACTCAGGACTAACTTTTCTTGAGGCTCTGCACATTATTGCAATTATCCTGTCAAATACTGCTTAAAGTGAAATCAAACTCCATAAAGTCTTCAAAAACCTGATAAAGGTCAGCTTTCCAAAATATGAATCCTTCTGGCTCTCTCAAACCAGCTTGGTTAAGGTTTGTGTTCCTTCCACTTACTGCAGCTGGCTCCTGCCATGTCTTTCTCTCTTGAGAGTAAGAGGATCCTCATCCTGGGCACCCATAGATTTGAGTCAAAGCTGCTTCTCCTTCCTGGTAGACTGGCCTCCTTTTTTTTGGAGAAAATAGCTCACAGGGCTGTTGTCAGGTGATCTAATTGCCAGCCCAGGCCCACGCTCATTCCCTGAGACTGGATAGCTAAAGATGTGGGGGGTGAAGTCCAGTACAGTAAGAGGGCCAACACCGCCCCGCTTGGACTCAGKACCGTGGGATTTCCTATTCACCATATACCTCTCTTTCTTCTACTGATATGGCTCAATTTTTGGTCCTTAAATAGCTTTTTTTCAGTATTGTATTTCCTAGAAACAGTGCAGTTATTGGCTTGTTGTGTGTTAACTAAAMCAGCTATATTTTACATCTCCTAAAATCAATGAGAGCTGCATCCTGGGTCTCTTTCCTAGGTTTGACTTTACCTTTAATTAATTTTAAATTGCTTTAAATTTGCTGTGATTGTCTGAGATTTCAGTAGAAAGCTTCTAGACAAGAAAGGRTTCTTAGCTCTTTTATTCTTCTTCTTCCCTTTGATTTGCCAGTGTCTTCTGGGGCAGTGTCTGGATTTGCTGCTATTCGGAGGAGCAGTTTTCTGGATTGTGTGAAGGGTCACAGAGGCCTCTAGGATGAAGTTTTGCTTTTTATAGCCACAGATGCTCCTTGACGGTCCTCAAGCTCTTGCAGTATTTTCATTTGTTCTGTGGGGATGAGCTGAGCAGTGGCAGCCGTGTGGAGCACTGTTGAGTGACAGCAACGGGGTGGCTCGAATCAGTTCCCTTTCCTCATATTGAGGCTTATTTAATGTGGAGGAGAGCTTTATGCATTGAAGATTACATCTTTGCTAGCTCTGTAGTGGGATGATTGTGTGAGGGAAAGTTGATGTTTTTTTTCATGGAAACTTTATTGTGCGACAGTTGAGCAGAAAAGTTTGCTGAATAGCTTTATGGGATTATTAAGCACATGCAACAGGACTTGTGCACAAAATGGGTTTGCTGACCCAATGGGTAAGTTGAAGTGGAAAGTTAAAATCACCTGAAATTAGGGATATAACAAAGAGTGTGCAGAAATCAAAGAAAGTGGCAAATAATRTAGAGCCATTTTAACTGTTGAGTCATGGAAAGACAGTAGAGTCCATAAAGCTGACCTATAGGCTGGTGTCTGGAACTGGGATAATAAATTCACTCTATAAGAGCTCTCTCTCTCTCTTTTTAATTGAAATGAATGTATACAGACTGAAGAACTCTAGCAAGTAACCATGCTTTATAAAAAACCYGTATAGTATTAATATAAAGTTTAGAAAAACTTATGTGAGTAAAAGCCTTTTGATGGTGCCTTGATGTTGAAAAAGTCTGTATGTGAATGTGGAGGCTACAGCCCTGGCTTATAACTCAGAAATTGCCTCAAAAATAGCAATATATAGGAACATACCCTGTTCTCTAAATGTTTCTGTAGTGTGTRTCAGACCTGAAATTCTTTGGAAATTAAAAATTCCATCAGCTGTTTCAGAAAAWATATATAGTGGAAATGTTTTTTCATCTTGAGCTACTAGGCTGTTTCAAGAAGAGAATGAGTTCTGAATTGAGCTTTTTAGCATTTTCTGACTTTAAACAGGACTTTGGTACTTGTATGTAGAGGATGAATCATATCTAAAAAGTATTATCTATGGAGTTGATTGAGCARCGTATTGGCATGACTAAGAGTCTGCAAGTTAAATAGGCTGTTCTTAGTCTGTAGTGCTGACAAAATGTTAGTAAACTTTTTGCTGTTGCCTGAGAACTAAGCGCACAGCTCGTTGGCACTAAGTGTTAAGCAGAGCTGGTTGCTTACGGTGGGAAGAGCTAACCTTTTGATAATCTTTCCGAGGAAGATTGTACAAACTAAATGTAAGACCTATCAAAAATGTTCAGAATACAAGACTATGGTGCTGAAAAAATATGTTGATAGGCAGTACTTATTGTACAAAGAGCAAAATTATTGTATGCTGTTTTTATTACTTTTGAATGCTTTATGTGTAATCTATAGGCAGCATTACGAGAGTATGTTTGCATTTTACTGCCAGATTTGCAAACTGTGAACTTAGTTCCTTAATTTTTGAAGTGTACAAGAGCTGCTAAAACAAAGGTGCATTTTTTCCTAAACATGATTGACTCTTCTTAGAACTTAGAAAACATAAAGCTAAATATGACCTCAAAGTATTATCTGCTTCAGTGAGGAAAGTGTCCAAATGCCTTAACATCTCTCGACTGTTAGATTCATTGAAGTTTCCTTCTTGCCCTAAATGGTGTCCTTGAGACAATACCATCCTTTCTACAGCACAATGACACAGGGATCCAGATGGGCTCACACTCGAGTAGTGCCTACAGTAAGTGCATTGCTTCCCTTGTTTTGTATTCTGTCCCTCAACAGATTCATTGTAATTTATTTGTTTGTCTCATATGCTGCAGCTGTGCACTAGGAGCTGCTCGGTTGAGCTGTCAACTCAACACTGCCAGACATCCTCAGGAGAGGATCCTGGAGGAATATTTCATTGAAAAGATATTTTCCTTGCTTGAGCCCTTCCCCTCAGACCTCACGCTGCTTCACRACAAAATAGGTTCGCCATGTGGTTGTGCAATGAAACGCGTTGGTCGTCTTATATCTGGCCCCGTGAAGCCGGTAGTGGCTGTGGAGATCAGTGGGAGCTGCAGTGTCACCGTGTCACGAGCAGTCTCCGTTTGCTCCGCTTCCCGGTCTGCGTTTTAGAARCCGTATCTTCAACAGCCGTCAGAAGCTTTGTACTGATTGCGGCAGGAAAGCTTTCTGAACCTAAAGAGTTTTCCTTTATGGCTTCCTTTGTTTTCTACGTGCAATCCAGCACGTTATCAATCACCTTTATAATAACCTGTTTTCTTATACTTTTCCTAGCTATTAATCTTCAATAGAGAACCTTGTCAAATGCATTAAAAGGTCTGAGGTTGAGCAGTCACTGTTTTTCTGCTTTCGTCCTAACAGTGATGTAATTAAGACCTCCTGCAGATTAATTAAACATGACCTTTTATACATGACTCTTTGCTGCTTTCCTTTTAAGAAGAAGAAAAAATCCGTATTGCTTCCCAAAAGGTCTTCTAATTCTTCCTTTTACAGGAATCAAGACTTTCACAACAACAAAAATTACAATAATTAATCTCTCAGGAAGTCAAAACTACAGTAATGTTAAAAAAAATTAATTTAATTTTCTAGACATAAAAGCGTAGCAAATAGAAGAACCARTCCCCTGGGATTTTTCTAGGGCTAGAAACAAGTGTGGTTTGGCTTTGGGAAGCAGCATTTTGCCCATTCAGTTACTTAAACCTGTCCTTTTAGTTCTGTGAGATCAAATGATAGTTCATCCTAAATTGGATAGCAGTGACAGCCTGATAGTTTTCCTGTCTTCAGGAGCTATTTACTATTTTATTATTCAGAAGAGTAGTTACTAGCATTCCAGAGGTACAGATAATCCTTTCTTCTAACTCTGATTTCATTGATACTATGAGGTTTATGTGGAAACAAGCTATTCGAGGTCATGTTTATGGCTTCGTCAAGACCTTCGGCTCATGTAAGCTGGCAAAACTCCACTGAAGTGAACGGAGCGATGGCACCGAGATCTGGCTGATGCTGTTTAGCTCTGTTAACCCTTTGTCCCACCAGCATTTGGCACCAAGAACAAATATGTAATCTAGGATTCAAAAATGAACACAGACCTCTTAAAATCTTTTCTTGCTTCTAGCCTTTCCTCGGAATAAATGACTTGCTAAATATACCCCAGAGAGGCAACAATAAAAGCCTTTTCATCAAATCATGGTGCTTTTCTGCTTTTTTTTTCACGCAATAACTTTTTTTTTAAAAGGAAAATCACATAGATATTTATATTTAGTCTTATGCAATGGCTGCAAGGAGAGAGCTTGCATAAAGAATGATAACTAATGGTGATTAATATAATAAATGGTTACCTATAAATATTTTGAGAAAAGGAAAGTAAAACGGAGATTTTGGAGTTCTATCATATGCTATGATGTGTGAATCCAGTTTAGTCGCTCTGAACTTTTGATTAAAATTAGGTACTTACAGAGGATTTGAGGAAATGATGTCCTATTTATATTTTTGTGGTGATATATATTTGTCTATCAACAAAATTTTTTTCCTAGTAAAAGTAGAAGAGTAAGTTTTTGAACAAATTCCTTATTTTAGATACACCAATAATATAGTGAATATCTTTGGATTTATTATGGCACAGCTGAGACTGCAAGTTGTCTATTTATAATGTGTGCATGTGCTAATTAGCATTGTATTACTCTGCACACTAGCATGAATTTAAGTTGGATGATGTTTTTCAAAACTACAGTTAAAATTTTTTGTTAGGTAAATCTACGTGCAAAAATTATTACTGCGTTTTTTAATACAGAATTTTGTTAACGTATTATTTTGTTTACCTGTGGACTTATCTGTGTCCTTACTGAATTTAAGGGGTAGTCATTTATACTTAAGAGATTATTAACAAGCTGAGGTTTTGTTCTTCTATTTTATTAGATGGAGGGGGACTAAAATTAAAGTCGTACTAAAAAAATTGTTATTTTGTAAATATGTCCTACTCCCAAAGTGATTGCAGTAAAACCTTATTGTTCATTCATGTTTTGAAGCAGAGCTTTTAAGTTCTCCCTTGCTATAACATTCTATATTATTTGCTCTTTTGGTTCTCTTGATGCTCTTCGAGTATACAAATTTGATGAGAATCTTTTAATTACAAAACACAATGCTATCAATAGTAACAAAGCTAAAATTCCTTATATCAAAGGGCAAGAATATAAATGGGATTTTCTCAACAAAAGTGTTTTCTTAATGTTATTTTTTGTTATGATATGGTTTGAGAGAGATTGTTATCTAATCCAACAGGATACTTCAGCAATAAGAAAAATACATTTTTAGGAATAGCACATTTTATCACAATATGTTTAATTTCTCTTTTTCCTTATTTTAATAAGGAAAAATATTAGCCATCATTTTATTATGCTGCTTTCAACATCCAACTAGTTGTAATTAATATTAGAAAATTTCTGAAATATTTTCTTTCAAAAATTTCATTAATTTGACTGTTAAGAAAATGTGTAGCTTGCAAATAGTTCACTTATGGTTAAATATTTGTCCTATTTGAAATGAAAACTTTGCAAACATTTTATATTTAGTTACTTACAGTGCAGTGCAACAAGGCTCACCACTGATTTTGAACAATGTACTTTCACCGTAGTTTATGTACATCCTTCCCCTTTGGAGATGCTCACTCTTCAAGGGGCAGTTTCTGTAGAAAGGTGATCCCCAACAGAGGTACTGAAGAGACTGTATCAGAAATCATTATTTTATTGTCTTTGTTCTTAATAATATATAGTCATGCTTAACAGTGATTGCCCATCTCCTCCTTTACTGCAGTGACCCCTAAAGCATTTAAAATATTTGGAGTCACATCCCTCTTGGTTTGACAGCACAGTTTGTCCTACCATATTTGTTTTTCTAGGAGTCGAGCTTTTAGTATTTGTTTTAGATGAAATGTATTTGTGCTTAGTGATTTGAAATAGGGTTTTCAACACTCCAACTTCCTTCTGATTCAGACTTTCACTAAGATGCTTAAACTTCACAGTCTTTAATGTTAACTCTTACATAATCATACTGGAAGAATTTTCTGTGAAGGAGTTTGTGGGGTARTACATTTTATATGCAAGTAGAAATTCCATCTGAAAGAACTGCAGCTAATTTCAAAATGCTTTGATATTTTCTTCCTTTATTTTACTTGCATGCAATTGAAATTTTAGGACCTTTTAATTATTTCAGGGGCATGGACACTGCACTTTCATCATTAGGTGTCTTGATTCTTTTCTGCTAGCCCTTGTCCATATTGTGCATTGAGTGCATCTCTCTTGTTCTCCTAGAACTCCACCTCTATGACTTAGTTGTTAAATATTAATGTGTCGCATCTATGGTTTAAAAAAAAAAGCCTCGAATTTTCTGAGGAAGTTCCTTGGTTTGAGAACTGAGTGACATAATTGATTGTCTTGCTTCAGTGGCTTGGAGGAGCCTTTGCAGGTGTCTGACTTGTTACTTTTGCTTGAACTAGATGGCATAAAAGTACACTTCTTTCCTTTCTTTGAGTTCTTTATTGAGACATATCTGTGAATCTAAGCTTTCCTTTCACCTGGCCATTTTAGCTATACTCTGAGCAGGAATGTGAGGTGCTTAAAAACAGTGTAGAGCTAAGAGTTTTAAAAATCCATTTCTTTATTTTGTGGTTCTTAACCAGAAATGCAAAAGAACTATTATCTTAAAAACTGTGCTGACTGACACACTGAAGGTGAAGTTTTTTGTTTTGTTAAATGGGATCTGTTAGCTGTCATTGAAAGGGGAAATCTGTCTTCCTTGTCACTCTCTGGTTTCATGCTCCCTCTTGCTTCTTTCCATCTATCTGGTAATGATGTGCCTGGTCACTTGAGCTGGATCAGCTTGTTTGTCCAACATAAAACTGAGCCAGTCCAAGTAATGCTTAATTTTCTTACAGTGATTTGACTTTCACACAAAGTGGAACAAAGTCACACAAACCAACAAAAGAGAGGAGGTGGGATCTAATGGCTGGAAAGGTGGGAGGAAGGGGTGGAATGGAAAAGTCTATGGTTGGCTGTAGTCCACAGTTAAATCATGTACTCAGAAATAACATGTATGCGATATTGCAACGTATTATGACCCTATCTCTAGATTCAAAGATTCTTTGAATCTGCAAGGGCTGGATTTCCAGGTAGGGACTGGGCTTCTCTGGGTGCCCCAAATGTGCATCCTTGTATAGGTTTAAGTTGTGCTTGAGTTTAAACTTAACTGGTGAGCTTCCTGGGTTTGTACCACCTGGCCTGGAGTAGTTACAACACCTGTGTAATGGTTTTCATCCTAATTTATTAGTAGGCATTTTCCCCCTTAAATCCACTTCAGCTGCTTTTGTCAGCAAATAACCGTCATCTAGGGTCACCTCAGAAATACATCAGCTAGACATATGCTCAGGGGAGGAAATTTCCCAGACCAGATCAGTGTGATGCAATATACCTAGCTGTTAAAACACAAAAAAACCAAAGAAACTCAGTCCCTTTTCCACTTCTATTCTTACTACTGCGATATTAGTATAGGCTAGTATATTTCTATGACCAAAGCTACATTCACTGTTACGTACCTTTAGAAATTTAGATAGTTTTTTTTTATATTCTTCCTTACTGACAAGCTCTCTTTAGGTACAAGCATACAGTTATATAGAAGACGTGGTTGCACTGAGTACACAGATCTAAATGATGGCATATATCACTATGTTGTTAACAAATATAAATAGTAAATTTCTGTGGAATGTTCTTTGCATTAATAATGTAATGACGAAAAGGTAACAGCTGTGTTGGCGTTATTCCTTTGGTCAGACTGTGGTTGCTGGTGTGCRGATAGGTAAATGAAGGTTAGTTAAGGTTAGCAAACATGCTGCAGTGGAACAAGCAAGTGACTAAGCTAGTAGTGGCCSCTCGCACGCTATGCAGTCCTCGGCCTGTTGTATGCTGTTTACGAGCAGCTGCCTAGAAGACTTGCCTAGCTAAAGAAGAAATTTTAAACCTATATCCAAAGCAAACTCTAGTGTTAGAGTGTTGGAAAAGAAATATCAGTGGTAACATAGTAATTTGTTGCCAGTTATTTTTGCTATACTCTTGGTTGTATTAGCTGCTGCAGGCCCTACTTGTGGATGTCYGTAAGTGCTGTGGGTGTCTGTCCGGGAGCTCACAAACACCAGTGAGCTATGGCATGAGTCACCTGGCATTGGCTTGGAATCCCTTAATTTCAATTAAACATTTCAAAAAATGGCAATGGGGGGAAATTACTGCCTTTTATTTTTGAGGCTTTTTTTTGGGGGGTGGAAAGTAGACTTTTAATATTGATGGTAATTAATCATTGAAATTTTTTACCCAAGAGAGGTAAACTATATATAATATTTAGTTGCTCGGTCAAAGATTATACATTTGTTCAAGAGAGATGCTCTAAATCGTACAGAAATTATAGGAATCACTTAGTGAAATTCTGCAGCTGCATTACAAAGGAGGTTAGATCATAACGGGGATAGCTTAAAGAGTATCTGACTGTGAATAATGCCTACCAAAAGACATTCTAAGAAGCTTTCCAGTTAATATTGCATCCTTCTAAAACATAATTTAAATATCTGGAATTTCTCATCATGTAATTTYGCATGCACATTCACTGCAGTGCTGAAGTTAGCCCTTTTTATAGACAGCATTCAGCCTGAGCAGCCTCTAATAAAAGAAGTTTTCTGGGTGGGGTTTTATTTTGTATGCGTGTTTTTTATTGTTGTGCATTTTCCTTAACTCAGTTGGTGCCATTGTGTAAAATAGGCATAGTGAAGTGTGAGTAACCATTCTGGCCCYTTCGTCACCCATGCTTGTGTGTAATGGTCCTTACCTACTGTTCAGGTAGGGACCTTCCTACAGGCCTGCAGGACTGGTGGTCATTGGAGAAGCCTTGGGATCTTTTACTTTCTAACAGAGTAGTGAAACCAGAGTGAGGTTCTTCATTCTGCTACGACTATGTAAGTTTTGTCTTCAGAAGTTCTCTGAAAGATTTTCCTCTTTTTGTTTGTGCCATGTTGCTCAGCAGCAAACGTATAGATAAACTTTTCCGTAGGAGTTTTATAGTTAAGGAATTCATCCTCTGTTCTCCTTTTGGAGCCTTTGTTGTCCTGGGAGATTTTTCCCAYGTGTGTGTGCTTTATGCTGTCCGTTATTGTTTTTCGTTAAACTGGATGAAAAGTGGCAGTTCAGGACAGTTTCAGCACGGGCTGAGCGTCCCGTTGCTGTGCCGTGTCCTGCGTACTCAGCACCGCTGCATGTGCAGCTCCATTTGGTAAGAGACCTTTCATGACAGTGGTACGCAAGGGTGCTTTTTAAAATTCAGTTGCCTGTGTTTTAGGTTAGATGTCAGTGCCGTCAGCATATTTTAAATGGACAGAGACCAGTCCTCAGTCTGGTACAGCCACTTTTGTGTTTGTAGCTCAAAGTAGCCAGAAGTACGTCTSCCGTGGCTCACTGCTTGTGAAAGAGGGGCCGTGGCGTGGCGAGGTTGGTGCCTRTAACGTGGACAGATGCAGTACTTTACAAAGTCAGTGCGTATCGACAGAGCATCTCCTCGTTTTAGGAGCCCCGCMCGTGAGAGGGACGTCCCGGGCGTACCCTTTCCCGTGCTGCAGCCGCTGGATGGGCCGCACCGGGCAAGCGCGTTCATGGCACCCAGCGGTGCCCCAGCGGGGTCGGGCGCGTGGCGGGAGCGAGGGGCCCGCAGCACAACCTGCGCTCCAGTTTCCCCAGCACGATCCAGCAGCACCACAGCCTGCGTGGGCATGGGCAAGGGGAGAAAGGGGAGGAGCGAAGCGGGAGGGAAAATAGATGTTCTCAGCTCTTCTGGATTTAATGCCCATTGAAACCCTGCCAGGAGTTTTAGAGAGCCTGAATTTGATGATTCACATTGTCCCATCCTGTCCTGTGTTTCCCAGCGTTTTCAGTAAATCATTTGTTACATTTGCACTATCCTGTATTGTATTTATTTAGAGCAGTGTGGTATAGAGTTGTAAATGGCTCTTCAGTGCTTCTTTTTAGATTTCTCTGTCTACATGTTTCAAATCTTAATGCGCAGATTTCAATGGCAGGAAAATAAAAACAAACCTGATTCTGTTCCAAAATGTCTGAAAGTAGCTTTTCTAATTAAATAATTAACATCTCTGTTTACTTTCTTGGGACTTTTCAGATCTAGAAACAAATATTTTGTGTTTCCATTGGATATCTGAGTATTTTCTTCTATTACTAGAATAAATTATTCCATTTCTGGCTGATTGTGAGTTACAGAATTCTCATATGTTTGTTCCTTGTATGACTGAATGAAAGCCATCAATTCAGGAAAAACATATAGCAAAGAGAAAGACAGAGGTGTTTAATGCCCTGTTGTTTTCTCTAGTTTTGATGGCTGCTAAGGAGTTTGGCATTTTGGGAGCCTTTTGGTAGAGATGGATTATGGGGTAGTGAGTGAAAGTTTTAAATGCAGCTGGTCAGAATTTGTCCCGCTGCTTAGTAGAGAGAATATTTGAAATATCAGTTTTATTCATGTTATGTCAGCAGAATTCCTGTCCATATCCCCGTCTACCCCAATCAGTAACATTCAAGCTGTTCTTTACAGGTCTGTATCTAGAGTTAGGTTAACATAAAAGTAATACATTACCCAGGGAAAGTTTTCCTGTTGTGTTTGCTTAGGATTTTGCTCAGGATGCAAGTTTTAAAGAAACAAAATGCATCCTGCAGTGTTGATGGATTAACATGGAGGTGGTAAATAATTCATAGGCTTTTTCAAGAATTCCCAACAATTCTCCCTCATAGATGAAGAAAACAAACAAATCTGTTATTCAGTATAATAGAATACAACTATGTCTATTTCAATGTAATTTTATTTGGTTAATGGCATATTGTTACTGTTTACTTTCTGCGTTCACAAACCTGTATGATACGTTTTGTAGTAGCTGAATACTAATTTCAGTCTTTTTGATATTACAGTCCACCCACATTGCTCGAGCCAGCTTCCAAGTTGATGCTTTTGGATCATCCTTCATCCTTGATGTGACACTAAACCAGTAAGTAATGACTGTATCTTATTCTGTGTTGGTTCAGGACCTGATGCCAGTGAAATGTCAGCTTTTGATGGAGGTTTTACAGGTTCTGTTACAGCGTAAATACTATTTTTAGGTATTGGGTTCATTTGAAAAAACTGTATTTTAGATTATTTTTTATTTATTTTTTTATTTATTTTCTCCAATTTCTTTGCAGACTTTGGTATTCCCCTGGTTACTTCTAGTTATTAGCTACCGTAGTGTAACTAATGTTGTTGTTTTATAATTTCATTTGCAGTCTTTTGGTTTACCATGAAGGCAAATTACTGTATTCATGCAGAACCTGACTAGATATAAAAATACAGAGCTGCTGAAAACTGGTAGCTGATAGTATTTTAATAGTTGAGTATGAGGAGATTCAGTACAGATACAGATAATCGTCAAAAAAGGAATGAGGTGAATAGTTGTGAATGATGTTTCTGCAGATGAGTTTACAGTCTTTTCAGAACAGAGAAGCATTTTAAGGCAGGAGCACACTGTGAACTTCAGTTTAAATAGAAAGATTGAACAATAGTAAACTTAAAATCTGATGTATAGCTTTCAGCAATGAATTTTCCAAGTTTCTCTTTAGCACAACTATTTTAGAATAGGAGGTGCTTTGCTTTTCTGCTCTGAAGTGAAAAGAGAATTGATACCTAATAAATCTTCTATATTTATTATATTAATTTAAGTTCCTAATAATTGAACGTGAAGTTGCATGTTTTAGCGTAAGAGGTGAACTGTTGAATTCCTACAAGTTCTTCTACTCTAAAGATGAACAATTCAGCATACAAAGGAAGTCGGCTTAGTCTCAGTTCTTTTACTTCTAGGCACATTTTAAACAGTGATAATCTGTGCATAAGTTGAGTTAAAAACTTGTGTGAATTGTTGCTGATGGCAGAGGGAAGAGATGCTGCACTGCTAGAGAGACAGGGAGAGAGACTGATTTAAATGTGTCAGCTTTTAAATCTAAAACAACTAAAATTAAAACCACTAACACACTTTAAATGAATGCTGAAGGAAGGATGTCATTTTGGGAAGTACTAATTCCACAGAATTGAATGTTTGAAAATATTAATTTTGTTTGTATTTGAAGCATTACTGAGAGGAGGTTGCACAAGCCTGTGTTTGTTTTATGCAGCAGATTAAGAGTGTGTTCACAGGTAATGATTTCTAAGTCAGGATTTTCCTTTCAGTATGAATTTCAGATCATCTTAATAAAAGTAAATAAATTCACTAACAGTATATGAAAAGACAAGCTAAGGATGTTCATTTTATTACGAACTGCAATAGATCTCTGGAGATAGCTCTTTGCTTTTATGTACATACACTTGTATATTTTATGTATAAAAGATAAAGATATATAAATATACCTAAAATGTGATTTGTTTTGAGCTGGATTCCATTTTTATGGTGTCATTCTTTGTCTTTAATGACATTAGACCAGTATTTTTATGAATAAGGCTGCCAAAATCTGCCCTTATTATGCTTAAGAGTGCCAGAATCCAACTTAAAGATGAACATTTTCTAAGGAATTGTTATTTCTGTACTATACTATGAACAAAATCACAAATTCTGCAAAATGAAAACTAGGAGGCTGTAAGGAAATTAATGATGATATTTAAATCAAGATTTAAATTGCCTCTGAATTTACATTTGTGTCTGGACAGATCATCAAATAAAAAGATGGGCAGGAATATCAGAGAAACATTTAAAATGCATTCTTAATTACTATTTCTGTGAACAAATCTGTTCCTTTCAAAAAGCTGTATGTATTTTTAACCTTACTAATATTTTTCTCTTATTTTAATTCTTGCTGCCTATATTATATTCTCTGTATATTTTTCTAAGTGTTTTGACAGAAAAACATCATATTTCTGGAGGGAATGGTTTACAAATTTGGCCCACAGTAGCCTTAAAATTGAAAAGCAGTTGAATACTTGAAAGGAGCAAGGTTCAAGATTTTAGTTTTCTTCTGGAAAAATTACTGACTTACTATTTATTGCTGAACCTCTACGAATATCAAAAACATTGTCAGGCAAACCTCTGTGGTAAAATTAGCTCTTACACTTAATATTCACTTGAAGAATGTTAAAGGAGGTGATGGGGGACAGAGAGGGAAACAAATCATTTAAAATGCATAGGTTGTAAGAAAGGAGAGACTCCTTCTGCCTTTCTTAGTCTCCTTTGTTGTAAAATCACGGGGGCTTAAATGCTTTGGAATTGGCAGCAATGTTTGTACCTAGAGAGACAGAGCTGTGCAATGATGTGACTGAAAGTTGATCATCTCTGCAATGAATTGGAAAGAAGACCTGGAAAGATAAGGGGGGTGGGAAGGGAACCAAAGGGCAAAGTTTGCAGTGATTTGAGATATTACAAAACTCGAAGGCCAAGTGCAAGTGCAAGTCCAGTGCAAGTAAGGGGAAGGAAAAATAATTTTCCAACTGGCATTACTATATGCCAAATCAATTAAACATTTAAATCTGTATACTTCCGTTGATTTTGAATTTCATCCAGTTTTAAATGCATATTTATTCACATTAAATGCAGATGTGAGATGCACTCAAATGTTACCTTAACTAATATTTTGGGGATAAAAGACCTAAAAGCTGATAATTACAGTGTAGTTTCCTTTTCTGCAGTAATGGCATTTTCTTCATGTATGTCATCTCTCTGCCCCCCTTTTTGTCCTGAGCTGTGACAGTGTCTTTACAGGAAGCTTTTTTTAAGATAGTGTTTCTGTTTCAACTTTTTTTTTCTGTTCAACTGGCTAAAATATTTACAAAGGAGCTTTTAGATCAAATTAGCTGTATATTTAAAAGGTTCAATCCCTCAGGCAAAGGTTAGGAAATGCATTAGTTGCATTAGTGTTCTTATGAAACCATTGCCTCAGTATCCTTCTGCATTGAGAAATGCATATAATGGAGCTGTGTTTTCTGTGGTCATCTTCATTAATGCATTCTTCAGCACTAACAAATCTCGGAATTGACCATTACCTTGTGTATGCTAGTGCTGGTTGTAGGCTTTTCTCCTTCAGAGCACATCCAGATCTGGCCATCCACCCAGAACTGTGCGTGAGTTGCATAGCAATTAGGTGTGCTTCTTTTCTTTTCTTTTTTTATTCTTTCCCTCTGAAGTTTCTGATACTGTTGTAGGACTTGTGACTCAGTAAATGGATATTTCTTTTTTTATGCAGGATATTTCTCCTTAAATGTTGCCATGTGACCATTTACACTTTCATCTTGGGTTTCAATTGTATGGTTAAACAGCAGAGCTCAGCAGGAAAGTCAGCATGTTTCCGAAGGCCTCTTTGAGGTACTTTTGTTGCTGTGAAACACTTGCATGTGTCTGCGGAGACCTGGACCAGAGCACTTCTATTTGTTTGTAAAGTAGCAGAGATTCAATTGCAGAACAGAGCAAGGAAAGCTGTAACTTTGTTCAGTTGGGAAAGCATGTGCTATAATGTGGTTTGTTCATCAGAAAAATACAGTATCTGCTGTTTGTGAGCGCATCAACAGTGTGAGGTCCTCAGGTATTGTGATGAGAGGTACGTGCTCTGCAGGATCACGAACATAAATAAGGATTTCAAGCTGACGTTCAGCTCTTCAGGATTGCTCCGTCCCTCCTACTGTCACTGGGTGACCAGGATGGCAGCATAATCACCACCTGCACTCTCTTCTTGCAACATAAAAATCTAATTCTTCTGATCCATGTGCTAGTGGAAAATAATCAATAAAGTAGTAGTAGGYGAGGCAAGAAATGTTCAAAAACACTACCCGCTTTAGAAAGTGTGTATGGACTTCTCTTCCCAGTGAATGCCTGATTATGTCCCAGTGGTGCACCTGCAGTGTATATAATTCTGTAGTCATGATAATCAAAGGCATTCAGAGGGCTCAAAAATTTCAAATGAGGCAAGTTTTTAAAAAATCACTCTATTTTACATGTGGAAAACAAATGCCTTTTTCTGCTAGCTTATAAAAAGTAGGCAAAAAACAAAGAAGCCCATTCAGAAAATACTGATAGGTATTTTGTATATTCTGATCTTATTTTAAAATATTTCTGTCTAATGATTCTTGAAGGTTCCTGGCACTCTAGAAATGAACTGTTCTGCTATGCCACAGAATAGTTTTTGCAGCTTCTGGTGAGAAGGATATAGACTTTCCTCCTTCCTTGAGAGGAATATTTGTTAGGAATGTGTTCTAACTAGAATTTTGAAAACCCTACAGAATCAGATCATAAACTTCATCAAAAAAATCCTGAAAACAGACTAAAAATACAAGGCAGCTTAACAGACAAGTGCCAGCTTTTTCATGAGACACACTACTAAAATCTTGCTTGTAATTTCTCTTGGCAAATGGTCTCTAACACTGATACCAATGTGTCTTGTAAGCTATAAATGAAAAACAGATTCCTAAATTTGCTCTAAATTGTAAACATTTGGCTGTGTGGAATTCAAAAGAGTTAGCTCCTTGACATGATTTGAAAAATGCAGTTATACTATTTCTGACTCTTACCATTTCTGGTAAGTCTTTCTCCTGCGTTCCCCCTGCCGAGTCTTGCATTCCTTCTGACTGCCTGCAAAGAAGCTGGTGTGCGGTTAAATGGTTTCACATGACGTGCTAGATGATACCTCCGACAAGTCGGTCATTCCTGCGAAAACACGTTCCGGTCGTTGTGCTCGGCAGAATTCTTGGAATGAATCTAGGTTACTGCKTGGATACCGAGATGTAGTAAGTGACGATCAGATCAAACTGGGGGAGGAGCAGAGCTCTCTCTGAGCTTTTTTGGGTCTCCCTAAAGTCTAGCCCTGCCCCTCACGAGCTGCTTCAATGCGTGCCTTTGGTACCTGCGGTCCATGAGGAACCTCTGGGGTGCGGGGAGTTTAAGCTACGTTCACTTTTCTTATTCATGCTCTATGTGCATAGGCTACGGATCCCCACTTTGATATGGTYGCATTTTGGCAATTGATCCTCACTTAAAATAATGCCCCTTTGCACTATATGAGAGCAGCCCAGAAGCATATGTAGTAATATGTAGTACCTACTCGCTGGTAGCACAGTATAGACTAGATTCAGGTCCTCCGAATGAGGTACTCGTTGATGGTGTGTTGTGTTTTGGAATTTATGTTTGGCTGGTGACTTAGTGATTTTTATCACGTGCTCTGTGATCAGACCCCTCCCTGGCCAAACTGGAATGTTCTTTCACAGTGCTGTTTTGCAAAGGCATTTCACTTTTCCTGCAATCTCTGGTGAAAAATTAGTGTGTATACGTGGCCATAATTGCAGACTGGAGTTAAGCACTTTCTCCCTTATATTGTAGCTTAATTCTGAAGGTTGATTTTCTTCTCTGGGAGGCAGTTATTGTGCATCTTCATTTATGTTACCACATTTTGGATAGCAAGTTGTACACTTTTGGAAAACTATCTTTTTGAGTGGCTTATGTTTTTTATCTTTAGAAGTTTTATCCTTTGAAAAATGCCAGCTCTACAGAGACTATGCCAACTAATTCTGTCTGGGCTGAAAGAGAAGAAAAGGAGGACAGAACTCAAAGTTTTACTAGTGTATAACTACTAAACTGGGTATGACAATAGAAAGAATGGCTGAGAATATATAGTTAGACCCTAGCATCATAACTAASGGTTCCTGCCTTTATATCTTTTTTCCAATTTTGTTTTGAAGAAGTGTAGTAATGGAGAATTTGTCAAAATACAAATTGTTGCAGTAGTTGATTACACTCAGTGTTGAAGTTTTGAGCATTATTTTTGGACTGAAAAAACTCTGTAGCATTGACTTGTCTTCCCTTAACACCTTTAGCCTATCAGCCTTCGTTTTGTTTCAATAAATAGGCTGAGCTCTGGGATCTTTGATAATAAGGCATCTTTTAAGTTTTTCAATCATTCCTGTGCCTCGTCTCTGTCCTCTCCAGTTTATCAACACCCTTGCTGAACTTAGATGCTGGAATTTAGACTCTGTACTGTATTTTGTGCAGAGGTAGCACAACCTTTGTGTTTCTATTTGGTATACTCAATCCATTTAATAATCCTAAAACAACATTTCTACTTTTATGTCAGTGTTGGAAGTCTCATTTGATTATCTGTCATGATTCCCAAGATATATTTATTTTTAAGTCCTCATTTCTGAGGCTCTGAGGTTAGAATTCACTGTTCAGTAAATATGGACTACATTCTTTGATCTTATTATATCAACACTATTACTATTATTAAATCTGAATCCTGTGCAAGAAAAATACCTGGTTAGTCTGACAAGATAATTTTTCCATAAACCTATGTTAATTAGCAATAGTTATGTTAYCTTCCTTTAATTTATTCTGTATAATATTCCATTATGTTTAATGTAAATTTTGAAAAGGTAATTTTGATAACTTTACATTTTTTAATATTACTAAATAGTTTTAGATTAATAAATTTCTGCTATGAGTATTCCTCTATTATTGTCAATATATGTGGGTTTTTTTCTTCTTCTTTTTTTCTTTTTAGCCTTTCTGCCCAGATGCTTGGAGATATATATATATAT
>NW_028186446.1:773937-952747 GCF_003343005.1 Rhea americana
ATATGGCATGTGAGCCCACTACTAGTTTGCTTTTTCAGAATTGCAACAAAAGAAATTGTGATTAGGGTTACAGTTTTTTTTCCTTGAGTGAATCCTGAATACTGGTTCCACAGATTTATCAAGGACTCTTGAAATGATACAAGCTGTGAGGGGGAAGCACGTGCAGTTTTTAGTTTTAGACTTTTATAATTTATCTCTTTTGGAGGGACCATTCAGTGTGAATTTTAGTTCTCTGTTTAGAGTCAGATTGCAAATGTTGTTTCCTCTGAAGTTAATGGAAGACTACAGTGCAAGCCTCAGGGCTGAAGGGAGGAGGGAGGAAAAAGTGTGTGCACATGTGTGTAACAAGATGGATAAATATGGTGTTTGTATATTTGTGCATCCTGAGATGCAAAGCCTCCAGTTCACTGATGTAAATTTATTCTGTCAATGGGATGTTATTGTCAGTCCTACTCTAAAATTGCTCTCTGAAGTAATGTGAATGTTTTCATTGGCCTGGTAGATATGTGGCTGTGTCCCACGTTTTCCTGTAAATAGTAAATGCTAGTCTTAAAAACCTAGCTTTGCTAAAGTGAAAAGAATTTTTTCCAGTGATACTAAGGGAACAGGGATTCATGTAATGCATTACACTGAGATCTTGTAGAGCAATTGTTCATTTAGTATCAGCTATTGGAAAGGGCCGTTGAAATCAGCACAAGTTTGCTACTGACTTCAGCAGGACCAGGACTTGGAAAGCTTAAGTGATGTCTGTGGAAATGCTTGCAAAGAGCCTATTTGGCATTCTGGTTAAAATGAAAATGAAAAAAGGTAATTTCTTTCATTCATCTGTTATTTCAAAGTGCATCACTAGAAGATGGTTCTAAGTACCTGCATGAGAATTCCCCTGATGCCTCTGAAATAATCACTTAAAGCTCAATGKTTCTTGAGTTCTCAGAAAAATAACATTTGAAAACAGGAGATTATTAGCACTGAGTAAATTGCCTTTTCAGGGTGCTAAAATTTTTTGCAATAAAATAAATTACAGATAATATAAGAATATGTATTATTGTGTATTTGTGTGTATAGGAACACAATGATTAATTATTCTGGAGAAATATTGTCATTTTATTACTATAACATTTTTATTTCTTGCTAACAACATTCCTTAGAATACTAGATCATTTAAGAGCTAGGTATCTTATTCAGAGATATCTCATGCATACAAATTTGTCATRTACTATATTTCAGATTGTCTTTAAAATAAAATTGCTTAAACTAGGGCAACAATTAAGTTGCTTAACATGTTTCAGTGTCTCTGAATTTTATTTCTGCTGAGTGCTGAGTGTCCCTGAGTGGCAGTGACTTTTAACAAACAACTTTTAGACATTTGGAAWTTTTTAAAAAGAAAAATTAATTAAATTTTTTGGATATAATTATTACAAATTGGCTTTGCTTGTCAAAGTATAATTTTTGGATTAGCTGTTAAAGTGGAGTTATGTCGTCACATGCTAATGTTAGTTTGGTCACTAGAGTTTTTGCTTGAGTTTTACTTGAGCTTTTGGATTATATATACTTTATTGTAACTTCTGTAACAAAGTAACAAATACAAAAGAAAAAAAAAAGGCCTTTCCAACTAATTCTGTTTTTCTGTTTTGGTTTAACAGAAAAAGATCTGTATTTCCAAATGCAAATCTTTTATTCCCACAGTTATATCAGTTGGTCTAGTAAAAACTATTATCTCTTCCTCAAGGTAAGTAATTACCTTGCCTCACTTAGATTCTCAGAGTCATGGCTGCAACACTATTACTGTCCTATGACTTGTTACATATAAATATTTGTCAGAAAAGATGCACAAAACAATAGTAATTACAAAAATGCATGATTTTGAATTGGAATAGAGCATGTTGTGCATGATGTCATTTGTAGAGCTTCTCTCCTGTGAGTCTGCAGGTTCCTGCTGCTACAGCTCCCTTCCCAAGCCTCTTCACATAGAATCATAGAATCAGTAAGGCTGGACGGGACCTCTGGAGATCATCTAGTCCAACCTSCCCCCTCAGCGGGGTCACCTAGAGCATGTTAGACAGGGTTGCATCCAGGCGGGCCTTGAAGATCTCCAGAGAAGGAGACTCCACAACCTCTCTGGGCAACCTGGTCCAGTGCTCCGTCACATCCTTCTCTTGTCCAGCCACTCTGTGCTGGTTTTCACTTCCTCCTTGGGAACTCTTTTGGTGTGTGTGTGTGTTAAAAATAGTATTTGTGTGTTGTGGACATTTTAGGTTGGGACTCAAGTAATATCCTCAGCTAAGCAATGAAATGAGTTGAAATCCTCTTTTCTTGAGAAGGAACTTTGTGAAGCATGTAGCTAGGAATGAAGATATGGAGAATAAAATAGTAGAAATTATTAGACTTTTTAGGAGGAACTGAAGTACCCAAAAAACACTGAAGAGCTATCAGCAGACAAACTTATAATGTTTAATTCCTCAAGATATTAACATGAGAAATAAGTAATTCAACCCAGTTGCACTCAGGATAGTGATTCCACTTATGAAAAGTGTTTTTGGTCCAGAGACTGAATCAACAGGCACTATTAAAACAATATTTTGTTAACATATGGTACATCTTATCTTATTGGGTGAATACCATGGCTGGACTTGTGCACATAAATTCTATTCTCTTATCAAAATAATGGATTCTGTTGCTTTCCTTGTAATGTCTATTATAGAGATAAGGGGTATTCTTAAAGTCGACAGCCATTTGTTTCTGTGATTGTGTGAAATTTGTGTAGGGTTTTAAAATGTATTTTGCTAGTAAGATTCAAWACCAGTGTGTACACATTCACTCACACAGTGGCTGAAATCAGTCTCTTTTTAACAAACTTTCTGTACAACATGTAGTATTTAATGTAATTGTGTCCATTTGATTGGGACCTGCTTGCGAGTAAAACCTCAGGGGCAACTGTGTCATCTCAGTTAATGTAGGAAGTTTGTTTCCTTGAAGAAAGCCATGAACAAAACAAATTGTGCACTTTCATTCAAAAGATTTAAAGTTATTTTTGATAGATGAATATCTGACTGGTAAAATCTTTCACTCTGCAATTTCAATAGAGATACTCTGTTGAGACATCATAGATCAGGATTGGCTTGGGTATAAGCTGATCCTTTCTTGATGCAAATACCTGGACTCTCTTGATACTTTCCAGGCCTGCAGACTTTACAGTCTGTGATTCTGTGATGTTTCTCTAATGCTCCATCTAATTCCTTCTTTTTTTTTTTCCAATTACATGATAATCAAATTTTCGTTCTACGTAATCTTCTGATTTGAACAGAACTCAGTATGTCTCAAAGATTCTTCTGATACTTCATTGCTTCTTATTTAGTTTTGCTTCTTTATTGCCTGTGTTCCATTATTAAATAGTGTCAAATGAATAAAAAACCCAAGCAATGAAAGATACCTTATTTACAGTGCTCATCAAATAAGACATTAAAAAATGTTTCCTGAAATACAGAACAATTTGCATTACATGAATACATGAATGTATTGTTTAATGAAATGTACCATCAGATAATCCTGATATAAACACTGAGCCATTTGGTTGTTTATGATACATTATTAAAAAAAAAAAACTTTTAATCCTTCTTCTATTTCTTATCAAGTGTTTTAGGAATATGGAATCCATGCCTGTTATGCTATAATACGAATAACTTCATGTGGACTAGAAGAGATACATTTATCAGTTGACTAAAGGACTGGTCACATGATGATAGTTCTATTTATTAAAAAAAAAATGCCAGAACAATGTTAGGAAATATTTATTGTGTGTCCTCATTCTGTTCCATTTACTTTATTTCTTCCGTCCCAAAGGAAATAAAATGTTGTCATTTGGTGTGATACACAGTGAGATGAAGGAGGAGAATCATTCTGTACTTTTATTAAAGATGACCTACAAAGAGATATTTCTTCTAAATTGGGTTTCTGCCCTTCTTTGAGATGTAAAAGGTGCATCTGAGGAGAGAACCTTTTTGCTTGTAATTATTCTTTCCTCCTTTCTCCAAGCAAATAAAAACACTTAAAATCCAGCTTTTTAATAGCCAAGTTGATTTTTTTTTTTTTTTTTTTTTTTACTGTTGCCTACTTTATATCAGATCTCCTTATTCTTTCACAAGGAGCTATTGGGAGGGTATAAGTAGACATTCTGGGATAAGTGGAAAAACTGGACATAAGTACTGTGAGCTGGAGGGTCTCCTGGGGTTCCTCAGTCAGTCCAAAGTCTATTTCTTTCTTCTGTCTCACCAGCTTCAGTGGAAGTTGCATTTGAACAYGTAGAGCTTGCCACAAGAAGCCCTTGGTACGTCCTAGGCCTGGTCTCTGGCTTGCAGATACATAAGTATGTATTGTACAAGGGGCTGGTCATATTTAAGAGAAGGTAACTTCCTCAGTTATATTTAAAATATGTATGTGTTAGGTACCAGCTAGGGTTTTGGCAGAAGAAAGGAAAGGGATTTGTTATGCTGTTTTATGCATTTAAACAACTACAACAAAGTGCTTGCAATACCTTTCTCCTCTCATGATGCAAGCATTAGCTCTTATGTGCTNTTTTTTTTTTTTTTTTTTTTTTTTTAATAGTGCCCTTGATGCTTCTTAGGTCATTTTTACAATTCAGATCATTCTTCCCCTAAAGCAAAAGCCCTCCTGAGGACATACTTAAGATTGGCCTAAATATCAAATACATGAGGTAAGCTTCAGAAGAACAAAATGAAATCATTCAAGTCCAAAGGGCATGACAGATTTTAAGCCCCTGCTRCATGTCATCAAATATACCATAGTGTCAATTTTGAGACTCCAAATCGTTATTAAGATTCATCATTATAAGAGAAAATCACATTGTCTTTTTGAAGACTGCAATTTTGGTCTAGTATTCTGCCCAAGCAAGCCAGCCAAAAAACACAAAAAAACCCCAAACCCCAATATTAAAAGTTGTCCCTCTACAAAGCAAAACTGTGCCATTTCTGATTGCTGTTATCGTATTCTTCCTTTGATTTGTCAAATTTTGATAGTCAGTGAAATTATACTAAGAGAAAAGGAGAAAAAATGAATTTGACAATTTTTTTTAGTGGAGTTACTTTTTTTTTCAAAGCAAAGAAATAAGGAAATTCAGCAACATCTTCACTTTACTAAAGATAGTCGTTTCTGAATATCATTGAAGGGAAGTCTTCTATTTTGTTGCCATGTGTTTTAGCACCACCTCTGTTTTTACTCAATTGTAAGAAACAAACTTCTGCTGACTTTGTTGGAGTCAGGAATCTATCCAAAGGCTTCAGAATATCAGTGCGTGTCTACCTATCCAAAGTGGTCAAGTTGTTCACTAAGGAAAATTCCTAGAAATTAGGCAAGGAATAAATTTGGATTATTTTGTTTCATTCATGTAAAATGCTCAACAACAAGTAGAAATCACAAAATATGAAGCTGCAGAGAAACTGCAAAATCGAGCTGAATATGATACCACAAAAGAGCTGCCAAATCTAGCTAAAGAGATTAATATAAATAGATTTCCAGTGTTAATGAGAAATGGTAGCTGGATTTTTTCATTTATATTTTCACAGCCTTTGCTTTGGTACAAAGTTAGAGCATTTCTTTTGTCTTTCTCTTTTTACAAGAGTTGTTAAACCTTATATTACAATGTATTTTCTGGGAGAGCTTGCTGATCTTTAGCCTGTGCTTATCCATAATTGTTCTTTGATCTTCCTTTCTTTTTGGTATAAGAGGATGTATTTTGCTTTGGTGGTTTGCCAGAAAGTCACTGCTAATGGATTTCTGGTGTGCTAGAAATTTTACAGTAGGAAGAGATATAATAATGTTCTGATGGTCTGCAAATATATGGATGTGTTGCAACTTAAATTAGGTATACTTTATTCATACTTTGCTCTTCTTTTGCATGACCTCTTAGRTAGACAGAGACCTTGAAAGATGTATTTCATCACTTGTTACTGAATGTGCTTATTTTTGTTTGCTGGTATGACCAAAGTAATTTTGCAGCTGGGAATCTGAAAGAGGGAGGCTGGTACTAATGAATTTCTACTGTTCCCCTGATGACCAAGTTATTACTTGTATTTATCTGGTTTATGAACTATTAAGGTTATTTGAATTCATCTTCKTTTCAATCTTGCATCTGGACAGCAGAAATGAAACTTTAGGTCCAAACATGCAAGTTCACTGGCTGATGCTGTTTCCATCAAAGTATGTTTCGGGTTAGGACTTGGCACCATGTAAGTGTAGACCTTCAGACACTTGAGTGCTGGATTTCACAGGGTGAGATGCTTGTCAATAATAATCTGACAYGTTCATTGCTGCTTGTTCTACCATTAAAAAAAAAGAAAAAAAAAAAGGGAATGTGACTTGTGGGTTTACCCAAAGGACAAAAGATGAACCTTTCTTTATGATTATGCTTCTAGCAAATGATTGAACATTTCAGGCAGAGGCCCTGTGTGGTTTTCCCAAAAAAGCTTGACAGATAAAGCTACTGGTATCAGATTTCAAGGACAGAATGCAAAAGAAATAGATGGTCTGGAGGTAAAAAGGGGTGATCTCATTGAATCCTTTGCACTTCTGATGCTCCCCCTAAATACTGTGAGATAATGAACTATTGCATTATTAGAAGTATATCTTTGGGGGTTTGGGGTTGTAGTATCACATTGAGCTTTTCATGAAAGCTGGGTACTAACTTTGATCTTTCCATTGATCTGATCTTCCTGAGGGGCTGAAGTGTGTTTCTTCAGACTTCAGTAGTGAGACTACTTCATTTTCTCCCCTGTGTATGGAGGACTGAACCACCTAGACCAATTGTTTCTCTTGCCTACTGATCTGTAAATACTTTGCTTTTGGTCTTTGCTGGGCTGAGCAGGGGTTAGAAGGGAGTGCTTCTGCTCAGGAGAAAGAAAAAGAAAGCATGATCCATATCCATGCYTCTCTCTTGTGAAAGCCAACACATTAAGTAGATAGGATTGTCCCCCTGACCTTGTCCCTGTAGGGCAGAGAAGGCTGGACTGGATCACAGGGAGCTGTGAAGTGCAGCCATGTGAGTGTCCTGGAGGGCTCCTTTCCTGCTAGAAAGCAGCTCTACASAGAAGGACCTGGGAGTCCGAGTGGACAGGAAGTTGACTGTGACTCAGCAGTGTGCCCTTGTGGCTAAGGCCAGTGGTATCCTAGGTTGCATGAGGAASAATATTGACAGCATGTTGTGGGAGATGATCCTTCCCCTCCACTCAGCACTGGTGCGGCYGCATCTGGAGCACTGTGTCCAATTCTGGTCTCCCCAGTACAAGAAAGACATGGAACTACTGGAGAGAGTCCAGTGGATGGCTACTAAGATGATTAAGGGATTGGAGCATCTCTCCTATGAAGAAAGTCTGAGAGAGCTGGGCTTGTTCAGCCTGGCAAAGAGAAAACTGAGGGGGGATCGTATCAATGTGTACAAGTATGTGAAGGGAGGGTGTAAGAGGATGGGGCTGGACTCTTTTTCAGTGGTGCCTCATGATAGAACAAGAGGCAATGGGCACAAACTGAAACACAGGAAGTTCTGTCTGAATATAAGAAAAAAATTCCTTACTATGAGGGTCACAGAGCCCTGGAACAAGTTGCCCAGAGAAGCTGTGGAGTTTCGTTCCTTGGAGATACTCAAAAGTCGTCTGGACACAGTCCTCTCCAACATGCTCTAGGTGACCCTGCTTGAGCAGGGAGGTTGGACTAGATGATCTCCAGAGGTCCCTTCCAACCTCAAACATTCTGTGATTCTGTCATTTGTACTGGCACTGAGGCACTTTGGGATGTTTCATAAACATTTATAATTGTRATTCTGCCTGTAACAGTATCGGGAACAAGAGGGAGCAAAGTGTACGTTCCCATAACGTTATTCACTCTTTAGAATGGTTTAATCTCTCAGGGATTAACACTTTCAGAAGTTGTTTCAAGAAATCATAGCTCTCTTATGTGTGTGTATCGGCAAACAGCATAAACAACTCTAATAATAGGGTTTCCAGAAACCTAGTATGCAAAATTCTTATGCCTGTGCAGGGCTGAATGTTGTCTATTCAGTCATATATCTGGATATGTTTTTCATATTCACCTTCATAATTTCTAGTTAAGCATTAATACAGAAGAATCTCTTTTTTAAAAAAGGGTTGCACATTTAAATGCCATTAGTGTTTCTGCCTATTGATTTTTTTTCCTGACTTTATTGATCTTGCTTTCTTTGTTAATTGTTAAAAGTACTTTAAAAACAGATTTCACTGCGGCAGCTTTAAATGTTTTTTTTTTTCTTGGTAAACTTGTTCTAGCTCTTAAACCCACCAGAGAAGGATTGTGAATAGCTTTGGTAAAGCCTGTTTGATAGACTTGTCATTAAAATACAGCATTGAGAGTCTGTCATTAATGGTCTGAGTTTTCTTTCATCTTTTCTTCTCCCTTAAAAATCTCATATCAACGTTCTCTGAAACAACAGGGTTTTCATGTAAGTACAAACAAGGGGGAATTCACTGGATGACGTCCTGAGCTGCAGTAAAAATTRCTTTTGAGAGATACTGAATACTTGCTGCTGCTTTTGACTTTCTGAACTTTGTAGGGGAAAAAATAGAGCAAACTTTAGGTAGTCTGATTTATATTCATCTTTTCTCTGAGTCACTGTGATAGACTTCATATTGGCCCATTCTGTAAAGCTGAATTAGACCAATAAAGTTCCACTATTAGCTAATTGTATAATTCACTTGGAAATAAGTAAAGACTGTCCAGAGAATCCAGACAAGCTGTGTATTATCTGACACCATCAAGCAGGACTCTCATTACTGGGAATTCCAAGGTCGTAAGATCCTTCTTGATAAATAGCATGATAAAATTGTATCAGTAACTTCTGTGATTTTTTTTAAACAAACACATGTGTACACACACTTATAAAAATATATGCATGTAGAGATACATCCCTTCTTTCCCTTCTTCTGTCTTTGTAGATTTGTGTGCATTTAATACTTAGAGTGATTCCTGTGTGATTCCTCTTTGTAATAGCACCATGGAAAGACTGTTACTTACAACAGAATTGTCTAGACATTGTCTGAGTGTGCAGACAGCAGAGTGATACAGGTAATGGGTATTCTGTACTAGAAGTCTCATATGGGAGATGTATTTGAACACTTCCTAGCAGAATTTTTTGAAATTTTGATTCGGTTCTTGCACTTTGATAATCATGCAGGTAAATTCTGAGAGCAATTCATGTTTCTCGTGAAAATGGACAAGAGAGGAAAACAAGGCAAATATTAGTTGGTCCTTGCAAAGCCTTTTAGATATATGTATATACATACATACATACATACATACATATATATATATATATATATAAATAAATGGCTTAAACTACTTCAGTGTAAGAGAATATGACTTAGATTTTTTTTAACCTCTCTGCATCTCTTCTTGCCATGGAGAGACTGAAGTAGCAACATGCAGACAACACAGTGATACTAAACTGGGTCAGCAGGAGTAAGAAGGGTCTTCAAGCTTACCTTCAGAGGGAAAATTGTGAGCATTTCCAGTGTTTTTGGTATATTGAAAGCAGCTGTAAAAGKTTTTGAAGGCCATTTGTAGGTCACTGTAAGTCAGTGAGTGGACATAATCCCTCCACCCCTTGTTGCCAATAAGGTGAATTCCTTCCTACTTGCCCTGGAAGAAGGAAGATGACCATACTGCTACCTAATTCACAGCARTGAGACTTGGGAGAATAACTGGAGAGTGAGCAAGATGTTCACCATACTGTTGGCCCATCGGTCCTKGTATATTTCTCCACAGAAATCAACTTGTAAATTCAAAGATACATTAATGGCTGTATGTTTTATCAGCTGTGTCAGCCCAGCAGAAAAAAGAGAAGGATGCTAATAAGACTGTATGCAGGCTATGACATACTGAATTATGCTCTTGAACTTGTATTTCAGTTCCACTTTATCAGAACCTAATGGCTAGTTTTCAGTTATGCATTTCATATTTTCTGTATTGAGACTTGTTTATGGCATAAAATAAATATTGTATGTCAAATTTTGCACTTGATGAGCATATGCAGTTCTGGTTGACTTCAGTGGGAGCTGCAGGCAAACATCCTAAAAAAGAACTTGGCCTCAGATCTAAAATCCCCTTTGCTGCATCCTATATTCCAGGAATGTATCTCTCTTTTTTCCAAGTACAGTAATTACCAGCATCGTTTACAAGTCTCTCTCAGTTGTCCTTGGAAAGCCAAACAGAAAGAACTAAATATTTATGGGACTAAGAGACCAATGTTTGTGCACCATTGAGRTCTCAGACCCTGCTTTCTCAGCTGCCACCTAACGAAAACATTTAAGGTTTTGTCACTGTGCATGGAAAATTAACAAGCTAACCAGCAGAAACCAGCAGTAGAATCTTCTTAAACACCAACCGTCTGGAGAAACTGCTACATATATGCTTACTGGGATACTAGAGGTGTGTGTGTAATTTTAAAGCAGTATTTTTATGCAATTTTAATGTATTGTAACTACATAGTGACATTTTCCCCTGAGGTTTCTGAGCCTTGCTAACAACCTTTGCTAAGGACTATTGTTATGATGGGAAGAGGCCGAGTTATCAGAAAAGATGGGGGAGGCACCTCTCAGATGTCAGCCGCAGAGCAGGTGTATTGGAAATCAAGAGTCCTTTCCCCTTCTTAGACCATGTGGCCAAGAAAACCTAATTCATCACAAAGGAGTCAGCACACAAAGGAATTTAAATTAGGCAGTCAAAGAGTAGAAGCGGTAATAATCAATATACAGAAAAAACGCATCTGGAGATGCGTTAGGTATTTCTCAAAGGTACTGATGATAATTTTGTGCTGTTGTAATGGTAAAGCGGAATTGCATGCATACTAGTAAAGCGAGTGTCAGACTGTTGCTGTCAGTAAACAGAAGCTTGAGTAAGAAAAGTTTCTGTGTTTCTACAAGTCACATTTCCCTGTTTAATGAGAATTCTTAGTACTTTATGTAGGACTTGGATCAAGTTCACCATCCCAGGTGGGTGCCCTAAGGARTTGGCTGCAAAATTTGCCCTGTAGGCACAATAATTATTTAGCATAGCAAATCAAAACCCTGATTTATGGAGCATTGTCCTGAGATGTGAGAGACCTGATTTGAGGTTTCTTCTGCAAATCAGTCAAAGTAGGGATTTTTAAAACAGGTTTGCTAGTTACTTTGTCTCCTTAGGCATCCAYTAGTGGTTTTAAGTTTTGTTGTGAGAGTTGATACTGGGTGGATGCTAAACTGAGATAGTTAGAGAAAAGATTCAGTAATCCATGGTAGTTTGTCAAAGATTAGGCTGGTGTTGACTTCTGTTTGAAAAACAATGAGGATTCGCTAATATAGTGACTAAGAAAAGATGCATATAGTTAGAGGATGAGAGCAGATAACTTTTTGTTTATGAATTACTATTTTTTCTTTCTGTCCTTTTCCGAATGTGTACCTCAGTGAATTGTTTCAAACCTGCATTGAAATAATTGTCATTGTTCAAGGTCTCTGACCTTGTTCAGTAATCTGCAAGTAAGTGGTTATGTTCTCAGTTTGTATAATCAATGGAAAATAAGGAGATCACTAGTATTATCACAGAATCCCATCCTACTGGTTTCAACAGTGTGCATGAATGTCACAGTTTGTACTTTCACTGATCCTAGGTATAATCATCAATGAGATATTAAGGATTGTCTCATGACAATTTATTTGAAAAGTTATTAGGTTAAAAAGTTATTTAGAACAGAGTCTGTATTTCTGGTAATCATCTGTAGAAGCACTACCTATTACAAGTTTGAATGGTACATAAAATCCTTTTCAGTCCTTTGTATAGTGGCAATTTTCTCCCTTAATATTAGTTTAATACCTTCTGGATTATCAGTTATTTATTTATTTTTTTAACACAAAATTTAAATATGAAAAACACAGTATTAAGACAATGCCAAACATCAAAAAAAAGTCTAACTGAATATCTAGTAAGAAACCRGAGTTTAACCACTTTTGAAAAATGTACTCTTCCTTTTTCAGACAGTGCCCAGTTCTGAATTAACGGGATCTTACAACTCTCCTTTGGCCTTTAAGAAAGCATAGTCATGAAAATACCGCAGAGCTCTTACTCTTTCAGCATCCGTGCGTGCGTGCTATGGAGCAGGCAGCTGATGGCTGCTGTGTTGTGTATTGTCATCTTCCTTCTCATGCTGGTGTTGCCACATCTCGTATAGCCTAAAAAATGGTTGCTTGCTTTTCTGTCCTTATTGCTCACTTACTCCATTCACCTGTTGCTACTAGTGCTTCTTCTATCACATCCTTTCTATTCCTGTAACATTTCCATTCACTGAATTTCTATTATTTCACCTAGAATTATTTAAAACAGAGAGAGAGACTACATCCAGGTTGCTCTCCTGGTATTATTCTGAGCCTGGCTGTTTGTTGTTAACTGGCATACTATGTTCTGCTTGTCCACAATCACATGCAATGAACTGAACTTTATTCCTGGAGAAGCCATAAGTTTCAGTGTTTTTCAGATATGTTGTCTTGGATTAAATATTTTTTCTTCAAACCAGTGATGCTGAGTGTGGTGGGTCCCTGGGGTGCCAGACTCTTTTCTGTGTTAGGGTGAACACTTGCTCCAGGAAAGCAGGCCTTTTACTCATGCCCTTTGAACTTCCCCAGTGTGAATACTGCAGTTACTTAGACTGACATTAAGAGCAGCATGACGTTGCTCCAGCAGTCTCTCAAGTGATACATTTTTTTCAGTGATACTCTTTGTTTTCTTAGACTTTGCCTGAGAATTTTTTAGCTCTTATGCGACAATGTCTCTACTCACACCTAGTAGCATTGGAAAGACATCCGGCCCAGGASATATGCTATTCCTCAACTTTTTTATGGCCTGTTAATTTCAAATTCGGTTTGCACTTGGAAAGAACAAATTGTCTCCATGCTGGAGTCATAGGGAGCTGGATAACCAAAGTCTTTTTTCCATCTCTACCTAATCCTTTGCCAAACATTTACTAGCTGTTAATATGGTTCCCCTAATTTTTGTTAAGTTTGCCTCTTTTCCTTCTATTTTTAATGCACTAAGCCTTCTCCTGGCCTCTCTTAACTCACAGACTCCTCCAGCTATGTTTCTTCTCTCTCAGTGACTTTTCCTTATGCTTTTTCTTTCCATTTAGAGTCTTCCACCAATTATCAAATGTGATTCATGGCTGTGTTTTTAATGACTCTTCTGGACTCTTTTTGCACATATGTTTTAAGTGTTGTCTTAGGATATTTTATAGGAATTCTGTGTCTCTAACTTCTCTAAACAGAAAAGAAGATAGTTTCTCAACTGTTAGAACTAAGCAACTTTTAATGCTATTTTTTGTCTCTACTGCAGAGATCATTATCATCAGTACTTTCTATTGCACTTTGAGCAAGCTGATAATCATTTTGCAGATACTGTGTAACATCTGTTTCACTAAAGGGTTCTAGCACTTAGTACAAWTATTTCTCATGTACCATTTGCCAAAATACTGCAGATTGTATTTCTGTGTTGAAAAAAAAAGGAGATTTCAAGATGACCTGACAGGTATATTTCTACAGAAACATTATTTTTTCTCCTCTCTTGTGCTGTTAGYCGCTGTTAAATTTAGAAACCCCACTACTAGTTCAGATTGCACTCTCTTGCACTAACTTCTGTTACATCCCACAACTTAGGGGGTACTTCTGTACCAAGAGGATGACGTGTAACAACTCATCTGTCACTTCATGATGATAGTCTCCATGCTTTCAAAGTGGTGTGAGGAAGGGACTCTCTAAGATTCTCTTCAGTGCATAGATATCTACAGTTAGTATCTTAGCAGCAGATACTCACCATTCTCTCTTGGATTATTATTTTATTTTGAGAKTCTCCATTTTTCTTGCTGGTATTTCAGGGTTATCCAATACTATGCAATTGAATCTGAGTTTTGGTACCATTTTGCCTTCCACAGTGATGGACAACTTTTCTTCCTCCCTCTTCAACTCCTTTCTGTCTCCCATATTAGAAGCTATTGCTGCCAAAATGAGTCTTCCTGGCCCTACACCAGGTTGGACCACTCTGGGGATGGGAAGAGAGGAGGGAAGAGCAGGGCAGCTGCTCCTGGGCTGGGAGCCCTTCCTGGGAGCCAAGCAGCTTCTCCCTGGCCCTCTTCCCAATACATTCCCTCCTCCAAACCAGACCACAACGTACAAGCTCTCTTTCTCTTAGACCACTCTCGTATTCTGTGTTTCAACTCTGTGCATGTGTTTTACATCAGACAGGGATGCTATCATTATTTATGGGGTGCTCGCTTGTGTGCTGGCACTTACAACCGTGGACTATGTAGCTTATCCTGCTTTTATGAGACTGGCTGGGTAACTCTGCACTCAACGTATTTTACTTATGGAAAGAGATTTAAAAATCACAGTTTCTTTTTGTGTATGGTTGCCACTCACTGCTACAGGGCTTGTTCATTCTAATCAACTGATTTTCACCTCAAAAAGTCTGTTTTTGGTATAACCTATACCCTAAGTTATAATTCTGGTCCTAGTAGTAGGAGTCAAACTCTGAACAGCTGTGGTCATTTTTTTTCATGTGTTTTGTTCACACTTGCAAGCCTCCTATAAAGGAAGAAAGTTAAAGCATTGCAATAATGAGTTTATGTAAAATCAGTGATATCCAGATCCATCTGATTGTTCAGCCCCTGTCAGTTACTCTGTGCCTCAGGAATTCATTTCTGTCTCCTGAGAGAACCACACTAGAACCTACATAGGTCCTTTGGTAGTGATGTGAATATTAGGATTTAGAGACAGGAGACATCCTGGGGAAGCTGTATGCTGCCGTAACTCTGAATGCCTGCCTGTATCCCATGGAGACTCCTGAGGCTGTGATTTGAGTTGGGGGAAGGCACCAGCTCAAGCATGCGCTGGCTTTTTACCTTCCTACTTCAGTTCAGTGAAACCACTTTCACCAAATTATGTGAAAGGCAATTTACTAGTCCTGGCCAAGATTTATAGTGTCACATATTTAGTGTCATCTGTTTTAACTTGCAGGATCCAATCCAGACTTAGGATTGGACCAGACAGTAGGTCTCTGCTGTTGCACTATATCCTGGGTACTTCCATGTGAGTTAAAGAAGCAAACAAATGCAGAGCTGAGAATTTRTTGAGTGTGTTAACAGTGTAATCAAAACCATACAAAAAGTTATTGCTATCCAAGTTAAAATAATACTAAACTTACTGTCCAAATTAACCTATTACAGCTCGTTCTGAACAATAATAGAGCTGAAAAGGATCTATGCAAACTATTTCCTGTCTGCCCCTTTCCCTGAGTTAAGTTTACCCTCCCAATGTGTTRTGTTGGTGAGACCCAAGTTCTTTGTCAGGAGTTTGATGTTGATGGTGGAGGTACCTTCCTTCTCAGTCTTGGGTTACTGTTCAAAATTTTTGGCTGCTCCTACTTTAGTTATTGATCCACAGGTTTGGTTATACAGTTTTTACTTAGTTTTGTTTTGCCTTTACTATATAGAGTGTAATTTCTTCAGCACTAAACCATACAAATGCATGAAGCAAGGCTAAAGCTAAAAACAGTGTAGGAAGTAGTCACTGGCTCATTGGCCAGTTTGCTGTTACAGCGAAAACAAACTAAAATGAGCTCAAGACCAACAAAGAAAGGGCCAGACAAACCTGATGAATGCAGAGGCCTTATAATGCGGAGGTTATACAAAGCATGTGACCTCTTACTAGCAATGGCAATACAATATTTACTGGACATTACCTACTTAGGTTCTACATATTACAGTATGCCTGAAGGAAAGACCACCTATGCAGTCTTGAGTTTTGAGGTATATGGACAAAGGCTGCTATATTTTAAATGGGGTAACTCCCCCCCGCTTCTTTTATTCTCCTTCATTCCTTGTGAGTAAACATTCACAGGCACCATTTAATATAGTGTCTAAACCTAGTAATCAGATAAACTCTACAGCAACCCTTTTAAAGCTAAAATTAAAACAGTTAAGCCAGAGGTAGCTTCTTCTGCAGTGTGAAATACAGTCTTCTAGTTCTGGTGTGTGTATAATCTTTAGAATAAGGATTGCTCTTTCCTTGTGGCTGAATGCCACTACTTTTATAAACATAAGATTGTTAAGCCCATGTTTTCTGGACTTCACTTACAAGTGAAATAGTCAGGATCACTGCTGGTTTTAGATTAGCCCCAAATATTTCTAATTCTTTCCTGATGTCCTAGGATGTTCATGTTTCAGTCACATATAAGACTTTTTTTGTCTCAGATTTCTGGGGAAGGCATGATGCTCGCTGTACATAACTGTGTATGAGACATTAATTATGTGCAAGAGCTTTCTCCATACTTTAGTGCCTTGGTAGCCCTACCACTCTGTATGTCTAGTGATTGGTTTGTGGGTGAAAGAAGAGCAAGATGATCCAGTGAAGCATGCCTTGCACTGGACAAGTCCCTGCTCTGCCATATGCTTCACTTAGGCTTGGGCAAATCACTTAATCTCCCTGTAACTCATTTCCCATCTGTCAAGCAGGGTAATAGACCTTCTATAATATATAATGGGGTTATAGGCACGTTAAATATTAGAAGGTACTTGCTTAATAGGTAGCCAAACTCAGATCACTGAGGCTGAACACAGAATCTCAAACTAAAGGTTTAAACCTTATGTATCCCTGGACCTGTAGCTGTAGTAATTTGCTGTCCGTGCAGTGCACAGAGACTTGTACACGTCCTTTCAGGAATGAGTTACCTTCAGATAATTTGCTGGTGAAGATGGAGTGGGCATACGTCACAGACAGCTATTAAATTGAAACGAAAATGGGAGGAGGCTGCGATGCCTTGCATGCTGAAACAATTTGTGAGAGCACTGTGGCTTTCAGCTCGCTGCTTTTTCCATTTTCCCTTGGTGGGTTAGAGCTATTTTTAAACTCGGTATCTTTTAAATAATGCATAAGTTAACAATAGAGTCTCATAGTACTGGAAAAAAACATGAAGGAGCTTAAAAAAAAAAAACCCAAAACAGAAAATCCTAGCAAGAGTGCTTCCAGGAGGGTCTCTGAGATGAACAGAGAACATTTGTCTATTCAGTTTCCAGACTTCCTTTGTGAAATTCCTTTTTTAGAGCAAATCTTCTGTCTTTGAACTGAGATTTTTCAGTTACCAAGTGCTTTCCCAGTGAAAACAACTGAATAAATGTTACCATGAGAGACGTATATCACTTCATGGCTTGTATATTTTGACATAGTAGTGTCCAATCTTTCTGGCTGTGCAAGTACTTTAGTGTCTTTGAATGTCAGGAAAATCCTTCTCCTTTGAGAAGAGTGTGCATGAATGTTTCAGTTAAGCTTTATACATGCAGCTAATTCATCTCTTCTAAACAGCACCAGGTACAATGTACACATGCGAATGGCCCTTCCATGCATGGGCTGCCAAGCCACTGTAGCGCACRTACGTACGTGGACATGAAGGACCCTAAGCACCAAAGGGCTGTCCCAGGAARGATGGTATCAAGAGTAGTTACGTGCAGACAGCTCATGGAGCTTGCTTCCAATAGCCACACTTTCTTTGTAGCTGGCACACATTCATGGAGAGGGATCAAGGGAAATTGGTGGCTGGGAGTGTCGTCATCACCAGACCAATTTATCCAGCCCACAACTCGCTCTGTATGYGTTGCCTGATTGCTTTCAGAAAATGAGGTTGCAGGGACTGAGCCGCTGGGCAGATTAATTATCGTGGCAGCTTATGGATTTGTAACCTCTGTGGTCATGAGGACAATGTACGCAACAAAAGCCTGGGCTTGTAAGGGAAGTATGCCAGGAGGCAAGAAATGCAAAAAGAACTAAAATCAGTTTGGTGTGTTAACCTCAAAGTCTTCCATGCTTGAGCTGAAGGACTGCAGCCCAGTCTGCTGGAGGTGGAGTAGGATTGAAAAAATGGGACTGTACCAGGGGTTTTGGGTCTGCTCCATTGTTCATATCCTCTAGATCTAGTGACTGCTAATGGAAAGGGAGAACTTTTGTTTTCAGTAATCTCTGTTTGCCTTTGTTTAAAAGTGAACTCTGATGTTCTTAAGGTAAARGGAGAGGGAAGCACCGAGTATTTAGGGGTACAGTATCAATCTTGTAATTTTATTCCTTTTCGCTTGTGTCATATGCTTTTATACCATCCTGTAGACAGTAGTCATAAATATTCATATGAGTGTAAAGATAGCACATTTTTTTCAAGTACATTTGGAAATAATTTGCTCTCTGGCTCTCTGAAAAATTACAGTTCTGTGCTCTAGACGTTATTTTAATACTTAGTGAGATATTTTGGGTGAAATGGTTAGCTAATTGAAACTATTTCATTGTTTTAGTAAGAATTCTCTTTTTTTTCTCTCTGTTTTTAAATTTTCGAGAATCCTCAGTATGGAAGATGTTGACTATTGACTGTTTTTAGAAGAGAAAAATTATTAATGAATGCCCACCATTGAAACATACTAATGAGTTACAAGGATTAAAGAAATAAAAAGTCTACCAGTACATTTGTTGTAGTCCACTAATTGATGCTAGTAAGAAAAGTAATCATCAACCTGGTACCTATGCAGGAAATGCTTTTAAGAGTAATTGCAATGTCTTTTTGTATCACTGCRCTGGATTTTTAACTTGATTTTTGGATTGTTGATAGAGGCAGTAAAAGCCTGCAGTATCTTGTTATTTACAAAAATTAAACATAAAGTGGTATGCATAGTACCTGTATCTTTTTTCAGGATTGTTGATCATGGTTTACTGTCAAGGGGAGAACTCCCAGAGTTTTAGCGGAATCTGGATAAAGAGTTGGAGAATGTCTTCTTTGGCTTACACATTAACAATGGTGAATRAGGAGTCTAGTTAAAAGTCCATGCATGAATTACAGTGTACTTTACAGAGGTTATAAAGATTCCTTGCAGAGAAGAGGTTGATGTGTCTTGCTCTTGCAGAATATTTAATACTGTGGGTTTTTGTAGTATCGCATACGAGTATCTCCTTGSAGCATATGTCCATAGAGTACAGTGTATGCATGTGCACTGCAGACACTCAGGATAGATGGTTTTTGCCTTTTATAGTCTCACAGGGTGCACATGTGTTTTGTCTTCCCTCATGATCCAAGCCTAAGGACATGAAACGTGGTGTGTGCTCCCCTCTGCTCCTGTCATCCATCTTTGGCTGAAGACCATGTTTTCACATGCCCGTATGGTCTGCAGCTGTTCCCAAAGCACTCTTCTTTCCCTTCCCCTCCTCTGCCCCCTTTTTTCCCATTTCGGAGTGTTTCAGAGAGTTACACCATCCTTTTCTCCATCTTCAAGCTCATTGCTGCTGATTAGGTGACACAGGACAKTCTTCTTGCCTCCACCACATGGCTTGTTTAAAGAAGTGAGACTGCACTTTGCCTTTTCCAGGTTGCTTCAGCGGAAGCACTAAAGGCTAAAAGCACTAAACAACTCCCAGATTGTTTAGGTGAACTACACCTTCAGCATGTGTTATTTGTAAGATTTTATTCATTTTCTGACTCAGAAAGACACTTCAGGCCAAACCCCAAGTTTATTCCTAGGGCAAATACTTGCCCTCATTTTCTAGTCTCCAAGTGCAAGATGGTGCACAAAAGCTACAGAGCATGAAGCCCTCCGTCTTTGTCTGGGAGTAAAAACTTAGGGATGTTTCCTGAGAAAGAAAACTGTTCCCAGGGTCTTCAGGAAGGTTTACTTCACTGTCTTCTTGCTTCTCAGACTCAAACAAGGAGCCTGGGAACCAAGTTCTTCAGGACCTTACAAATCCTGATAAAGGTCATCAACTTGCTGGCAGCAATGTCCAGTTTCAGAAAGCTTCTGTTTCAGGGTAGGGAATTGGTAGGGATCAAAACTGTGTAACGGAGCAGATTACACTATGGATGATCGCATGCGCTTGCCTGAGCCTGTGCTCCAGCCCTACTTAATTCGCTAGGATGGCAGATTACGTGTGGCATCTCGTACCTTCTGACTTCTTTAGTAGTGCTGCCTTGTTATGACTCGGTGAGGGGGATTTGCTTTATAAACTCTTTCTATATATACTTAGAATGTTTTACCTGATTTTTTGTTTTATGCTTTTGATAGTTTTCTCTGGTTTAAGAAGTTAATCCCTAGAGATCTCTGAGGTGCAAATCCACCTGAAATTTCTGGCCAGCTCTAGTCAGGATATGGTAAAAATCTTTTTGCAACTGTACACAAATGCTCTAAAGTCTCAGCAGTTTCCACTGCAATGCTGTCTAATTGGTATTGGAATGGTGTCAGCTGTGCTCTGAACTTCTACGGTACATTTGCCAGAGATAACCTGTTCTCATCAAGGCTAAAATAAATAATTGCTATAAAGATATGATGGTTTTCTACTAGAAAAAAATTTTTTAGTTTTCCAAAATCTTATCTATTTTCAGCTTTTCCAACAAAAGCAACAATAAAAAAAGAAATTTGAGAGYTTTCTGGCCATTTTTTCCTTTCCTCTTGGATGGATGAAGAATAATAACAGTAGGCGGAAAGGAAAACAAAAAAGATTTTTAAAAAAGATTTAAAAAAGCTTTTGAATTCTTAACTTACAAAAGCAACATAATTTAGAATGTTTTAAACATTTTCTCAAATTTTAATTTAACAAACTAGTATACATGTGTATTCAGTATTCTTTTTGTTGAATTCTTTTTCTACAAGTTTTCTTTTTTTCCTGAAAAAAAAGYTCTATGCTTCATTCATTATCTGTTGTGTTGTTATTACCCAGTCACTGACTTTTCCTCAGTTGTAGTGTGGGGTTCTTCACTGCACAGCTCTGAAAAACTTGAATTTGAGACAAAAGTGTTATTATCTTCTTTTGGAAATGATATTTTGCAAGTCTGGGATAGCAACTCATGATTTTTTTCCATGTCCTTTTATAACCCATATCAATAGTACTGCTAAAATATGTACTTGTATCCTGAATAAAATGCTGGGGCTCAATTGGCCAAGTAGCAAAGAATAATTGCTTATTTTGAATTGTTTTCCAATGCTTTACAACAAGTTACTCATTCAGGCACGATGAATAAGGTTCTATTTTGGTGTGTTTCTCTTACTTAAGTATCTTTGAAGATTAAAAAAGGAATTGCTTTGGGGAGAAAACCCATTTGGAAAAAATGTCAGTACACTCTCTAGTTTAGTAAGGGGTCTGGTATTTGCGCGTTGAATTACTACAAGTGAACTGAAACTGTTCTGATAAAAGTGAAAAGCATGTGTGCTATTTATGGTCCACTTATGGCCTGATGAGGGCGGTTATGAAATAGAGCTTTCTGAGCTTTCACTGCACAGTTTTTTTGTTTGTTTTAGAATACATTGGGAAATGAATTGAAAGGTCTTCAGTGGTACAAAATTATGATACTTAGAAATACAGTCAGGACAGAACTATGCCAACATGCTATGGGCAAAATCCTTTAACTAGTCCGACTGTGTTCTAGGAGAGGGAGAAGGGTGATCAGCTGGTGGGTCCAGGAACCATGCTTGCGCTTCAGGACATGTGCAGGTCTGCGCAACGGCGGAAGAAGAGCTGGAAGCGGAGTATCCTCCTGGGAAACCAGCTGTGGTTGCCCCCTACTCCTGTCTCATGTCCTCTTAGTCATGCTGGGGTCCTACCCCCGCTGCCATCTGCCTGAGAGGCCAGTGTACCAGTGCAAATACTACTGAGTCCTTCTACCGTTGTTCTGTTGAATGCTGGCCTGAGCTTCTGCATTGCTGCTATCTGTGGGATTCCCATGCCGTTCTGCATGCCAGCACTTTCAAGTAGCAAATCTGAATATACATTTTCTGTCATCTTTCATTTCATTTTCTGTGAATGAGAATGAAGCACATACATGGATTCAGGCACAAATACCCATTTAAGTCGCAGGCCTRTTTTTGTAATTTGAAATTAAGTGGGTATGAGTGGTGTTTCATCTCAGAGGGCTTCGTTCTTTCAGGTGCTGAGTGCTCTTGACTCACACTGATTTARATGGGAATTGGGTACCTTCATATTGTGCATGCTCAAATTGTGAGGACTGAAATATGAACTTTATTTTTCAGAACAYCGTTATCCTGCATCCAAGGAAAATTTCTTCTGGAGCTCATGCTCTATGGAATAGTACTTCTTTAGCTCCTGTCTTTGAGTTACCACATGCTAAATTGAAAACATTTCCTCTCTTCACCTTGGCCTTAATCTCTACTTCCTGATGATATTATATATTAATTCTGCAAATGCATTATTTAATTCTAAAGAACATTTTAGGCTGTGCGCTATTAAGAAAGTGCAATAGTGTATTGAAGGATGCTCGAGTTAGAAGGGAACACATTTAATCTTGATTTTATTTCAGTAAACCTTAATTTTATGCTATTTGGATATCTGGATTAAGATTTTGCAGAAAATGTATCATGGCATTTCAGRAGTTTGCAAATGTTTCTGATGTTCTGTTTAAGGAGATTTTTAGCTCCAATCTTTTTGATACAAAATGAAAAAAGATATATATTTAGGCTGTTTCTGTGGTATTTTTCATGGCTTCCACAATGGAAAGCTGAAGGATATGTTGTAGCAAAATGAAATGAACTTTGCAAATGTTGGAATTCTCTGTGAGGAATTTGTCTGTAGCTCAGAGACTGTGTACCTAAATGAGGAGAAAACTAGTTGTGTTTATAAAAGGGCTCTGCTCTGTTAAATTTTTTCCTTTAAAATGTTTCATAAAAAAATGTAAGATAGTTCAAATAGTAATGGTTTAATATAGAAGCAGTAACAGACTTTTGTGCTGCTGTTATAATCTCAAATAGTTGTTGAGAAAAGTCTGAACTCTGTTTAAGGTACTAAAACAGATGCTGAAAGAGCTGGACTCTATCCATTCTACAGCATGTGTCCCATCTGTTATTTACATTTAACCTTGTATTCCCATGAATTAGGTTTCCATGAAACCTTTGACAAATTTATTCTGTTGTTTTGAATGTTTCAAAGCTTAAGTATTTTTGACCAAAAATGTCAAGCTCAAATGCTGAATCCATGTACAGATGCTTTAATACAAATGGGCTGATTTTCAAAGGTGCTACATATTAATATTTAGCTCAGTTGGTTAGACATGGGTTCAATCCTTGTATGGGCTACGCTGAGGGTTGGACTAGATGATCTCCAGAGGTCCCTTCCAGCCTTACCATTCTATGATAATGTATCTATGATAGTATTTTCTGTTTTGTTAACGGAGATAACAAATGCTCTGCAACTTAAAATGTCTCACATGTAGGTTCTTGAGTTTCTTAAGAGAAAAAGTCACTTTAGGAGTGCAGAGRGAAGATGTAACTCACAGTAGGTCCAGGACCCTTAAAGTGAAGCCTCTTACATCTCAGATATACAAACATACAAACTAACTAGAAACAGTTTCTTCTTTGTTCCCTTTGTTCCTGTGGAGCTGTTCTATGGCACAAAGTGGAAATGATGGAATTGCTAGTGCCAGCCAAGAATTGCCTAAAGAATGAGGATTATGGTGCACATCTTATTAGAGTTATCCAGGATATACTTCTTAATGTGAGTCAGACAAATCAGRGCCTTGAATCTGAGTGTACCTGACTGTGCAGGTCTTTGGCTGCATGGAAATGTGTTTTGGAAAAAAAAATTGTTTAAACTGTTACATTTCTGGTTAAAGTTCCTCTGCTGAAAAAGTTGGGGGAATTTTATTAATAAAAAATTACTAGAAAATTCTTGACCAACATTAATTAAAAACATTTTTAAGGCATCCGAGGTGTCTCAGATATCCACTTATATTTTCTTTTGTTTTAGTTCTGCTGCTGTAGAGCATAGTAAGATTCATCTCAATACATCATGGTCTGTAAACAAAGGAAATGTAAATGGAAAAATAAATTTATTCTCATTAAGACTTTTCTATGTTTATCTAGCTTTTTAGGCATTTTACTTTTGAATTATCCTTTCCGTAAGGAGATTATGAGAATCTTCTCTCCCTAAATACTGGTAATTGTGTGCAGAATCAATTGGATTGTAAGGGAATATGCATCAATGTGTATGTCTTTATGATTTAAGAAACATTATTTTTCTCTAACTTTCATATTAACACTCATCTCCAGTATTTGAGGTAAGGGGCTGCAGATTACAATCTTGTCAGCAGTCTTTAGCAGATGTAGTGAAACTATTCCGAAGAAGAAACATTACTGAATTTACTCACTGGTAAATCTTGGTAAGCACGTCTGTCTRTTTTTGTGAAAGGGAGGAAAAATGTAGTCTGGATTAGATATATATAAACCTGTAACTCTTGTAACTTAAAAACTGTTAACATCCCTGGAAATTGGTTTGCTTTAATTTATAGTTTAGCTCAGCATTAAATTCTACTATAATGTGTAGAGCTTTTTGAAGGCCTTTTGATGTTGCACAAGCCACGTTAGCTGCCCTGGTGCTTGCCTGTCAAATGCATTGCACAGGAGAACTTCAGTCCTAAATTCAGTTTTTATTTTTAGTACCACATGACATGTTCGGAGAGTTATTTTTAGAAACTTAAATAATTTAAAGTATGGGGGAAGAGTTGAGAAACATATAGCGATGAGGATAATGATGATATCCTTGTATATTTATGTACTGAAGAGAAGAATAAAATCTTGAACAACATGTGCTTGGCAGTGTRAGAAGTAGGTACAAACAATGGTGCCATTTACCTAAGTTAATGTTTGCAAAACCAAATGTGATATTTCTTATGAAATGATTAGCCCTGCTGTAACTAGGAGGTTCTTGAACACTCCATCARGAGCCTGGTTTATCTTCCTTGGGGTATTCAGACTGCCTGATTTTAGGCATTGTGAACATAGATGCCTAAATTAGGATGCTAATCTCCCAGGAGGCTCTTGAGCCAGCAGGGAGGGACTGTTGACTCCACCAGAAGGTGAATCAGCGCAGGGGACTGACAGGAGTGTGATGAATTGCTCTTGGGAGGAACCAGGAGGATCTTGTCTGCTTCCCTCTGTGGATTATGCATGGAGGGCTCCTACAGTGACCAGCCTCCCAGTTAGGCATGTTATTTCCCCATAGCTCAGCGAAATGAAGGAGGATAATTTACTTGTCTCTTTAAAATTTCCGTCTCTATCTCTGCTCAGCAGCAGGGGTTCCTCTAGGATATGAGGTTAACTCAGGATAAGGGCAAGTAAGGAACTGGAGTGGTTCCCTTGTTAAAACACTGTCAGCACATCACTGAATTTCCAAGCAAAGCTACTACAATGGATTTGAAATTAGGTTTATTGTAGAAATGCGCGATCAAATTCAAACTCATCATTCAGTGAACCAAATTTTAGTTGCAGGCAACTTTGTGCTCAAATGCAAATCACAACCAGGACCAGCTGCACCTTACCATACCCATTGTCAATGTGATTGCTTTACAGATGCTATTTTTCCCTCAATTTCAGACCTTGTCAGCCAACTGTATTTCTGATCTGTTCTGGATGCATGAGTGGACACTTGTGTGAGCAGGTGGTGGCATGGCTAGACAAAAAGAAAGAAGTGCAAGAGGAATGGTGGCACTCAGAGGTGATGCTGTGTTCTGTATTCCCTGTCCCTTTGCCTAGCAACAGTGATACTTTTGCCTGTCAGAGATCTTATGATGAAGTGCTGTGCAGAAGAAAATATTCAGGGTATTTGAGTCCAAGATAGTGAGAGGGAATATGTTATACTGTGTATTTTGGGCAGGTTTTGTCTGTTCTTTGAAGGCTTTCTATTGCAGTGCTCTACAGCATTTGAAAGGTGCTGCAGCTGTTCTGCACCTTTAGATGTTCATTTTTTTATGACCAAGGATCTAGTTGTACTGTTGCTTTGTAAAAATTAAAACAGAATTACTTTTTTATCTCAGTTATCTTCAACTGTTTAGAGAGAGATTGACTTGGGACCGTTTGGAGGAAAACAAGGCATGTGGCAGAGCTACGGAGTATGGTCCTACTCCGTTCCATGTATGTGAGAGCTGCTTTCATTACTGCATATTTAGTTCTTCCTGCAAGGCACATTTTGCACTGTCACTGTACCGCTTTGCTACAGCATGTTCAAAACATAACTATTAAATAGGGAGCAGGTTTAGCTCAGTTGGTTAGAGCGTGGTGCTGCTAATGCCARTGTCGCGGGTTTGGTCCCTGTATGGGCTAYGCTGAGGGTTGGATTAGATGATCTCCAGAGGTCCCTTCCAACCTTACCATTCTATGAAATGCCAGATAGTTGCCAAATTGCAAAGAATATTGTTTTGAGAGCCCTGTAGAGCTGAGATGGCAGGAGTTGAATCTAATCTACAGAAAATGTGACAATCCTGGGAAAAAAGGTAGAACAGATGATAAGTAACCTTTCAATGAAAATGAAATCTTGTCCTTTGAAAAGTGATAGTGGAGTTGGTGGGCTCAAGTATGAAGATCCATTATCTTAGCCACTTTCTTAGAAATCTATTTTAACTTTATATATGGATGTAAAATCTATCTACTGATAACATGGCTGAAAGAGGAGAGGCTGCAGAAAAAGACAAAACAGTCATAAAGATTTGTGTTGTGACAAAAAGAATTTTAAGCCTCTGCTGGCACCGTTAAGCCCATTTCAGAAAAGTCATAATGGCAAGCGTTCTGGAGGTATAAGGAGGTGATGATGATTCAAGTTTAAGACCCCTTGGGAAGAATGTGATATACTTGGTTGGGCCAAAGGACATTCTGCTTTGACCCTGCCAGCTTTTGTATGCTAGAATACAGATCTTCTGCAATTTGAACCATTGCTTAGGTGGCAACATGAAAGTTGCAGGTGGTTTATTTTTGAGCATGGCTGAATAAAATATGTCAAAATCTGAAAATGTCTGTTGGTGCATTAGGCGTATTAGTAAGCATTCAGGAGGTATGTGTTTTGAGTCTACAGAGGTAGCATGCAGTCTGCTATTTTTCAATCTAGGCAATTTTAAGCTGGAGTTCTTCAAACAGACAATTCTACAAACAAGGCAGTGGATTGATTTAGCTGGTGATGGAGATGAAAGATGGGACTGATGGAATACTTGAAGGTGTGGTGAAGGAGTGAGAGAACATAAATAAGCAAATTGGTTATATAATGTGTAGTATATCACTGGACCCTTTCATCTGTCAGGGATATATGTTATTTATCTATATATTTGTAAAAGGATATGTAGTATGGGGAGGATCTATCTCTCTAGGGACGTATATATACATATATGTGTGTGTGTAAAAGAAATAAAAGGTAGTAGCAGAGTGTCAGTCAGACGAGAACTTCCACCAACACTGTATGAGTGAACCAGCTACAAGGCTTAGGATTTTTTTTTATAACTTTTTTACCAAACTGTATACCAAGTTAGGTGGATATATGAAAGCAATTTATAATACCAGGGACTGCATGTTGTGCACTTTTCTGCTACTTAAAAAATAGCTGTAGTTATGGCAGCTACTAGTGTAACTGGCCTTACTCCAGAGTTTGGTAGTCCTTGAAAAGGTGTGCAAAGGTGGAGAGTTTTGAAAATAGAAGAGTTAAGCTGGTGCTAGGGTAGGAGGGATGTGACACTTATTGCAGGAGAAGGAAGAAGTGTTTGAAACCTCCAGGTGTTTTGCTGTAGATCTGTCGGTACGAGTCAAGTCCTAGTCTAATCCATGCAGCAGCAGACAAAAAGCCGTCAACACTGCTTCTGCTGAAATGGATCTTTCTAGTCAGTGCAGTTGTTGATTTGGAGYAGCCTTTCAAGTGGATGCTGCTTGCAGAGTGTTGCTGTGGCTGCTGTTGCTCTACAGAATTGTTGTGATGTGAATGTGAACTAAGTATTTAAAAGCAATCCTGGTTATATGGATAATAATGTGCATCATACATTTTTTTTCTCTGAATTTCAAGAACGGACTTTGGATAGAAAGGTAATTTTACTGTATTCCCTTTGCCCTAGGGGAGCAGTGACAGCAATTAAGAACATAAAAAATGAACCTGCGTCATTCCAGTGATCCATCTGTCCTGCTGTTGGCAACAGGAAATGTGGTTGGCCACTTTCAGGGTCTGTTCCCAAACTCACACACCGCCAGCATCCATGGCTGTGTGGTTAAGGATGGCAGAAGGCACATCTCTGCACGTGCCTTTTAGCRTCTATTTATGAACCTGTTTTCTTCTCTAATCCCCTTCTGATACTGTTTGCTTCTATGACCTCCTGTGGCAACATATTGTAGAGATTGACAGCCTGTCACAGGCATGCTGCTTTGTCCATTTTCCATTTTAAATTGATCTACTAATTTCTTCCATTTTGCCCTTATTCTAGTAATGTGGAATTAGGTGAGTAAGTGCGTGCTACATTTGTTTTCTCTGCGACCCATGTGATACTGTAAACCTCTATGATATTCCTCCCACCCTCACCATGTCCTCTCTTGTCCACATTGAAGCACCTCTTGGTCTTGAAGAGGATGATTTGCCAGTWGCTCGCATGCGTGGAGGCTGACTGGCCTGCTGGAGTCTTCATCTGGAGCAAGCCAGACAGAACCCGCTTGGAGCAGCGTTAAAAAATGGATGTTTTTGTCTCTCTGAAGCTAGCTGTTCTTGTATACTTGTATATGCTAAATGAAGATTGATGAGTGTAAGTTTGGGGAGCTGTGATAATACCTTCGACTGAGGCTAAGAGTCAGGATCTGGCTCTCGAGGATTTTGTGGTTAAGATACTCCTCCCCTTTCCGTTCATTTTTAAGATGAGCTGTGAATTATATTTCCCGGTGCTTTGTGTCTTTTGCCATGTATGGATGTTCTGTGAGATTTTGTCAGTAATGCAGACTGCTTCTGCAAGAGACTCCTTTTCTCATTTCTCTTAATTATGTATTTGGGCCTGTTTGCGYGGTTTCAGACTATAACTCTGGCTCAGCCACAAATCCAGTGTGAGATTTGATTTCTAATCCAGAGAATGTTCTGCAGTATTAAAATGAAAATTCTTTATAAAAAGAAAGAGATTGCAGTGCTGCAGCAGATAGCTGTAATTTCAGCTTTTACTTTTTTGATTTGTCAACCACTGTAGATATTTTTCGCRTTGTGACTCATCTTTCCTTAGTCCCTCTACCAATAATAGGCTTTTCTTAAGGTCTGTACAGTTTCAAGCCTTTTCCCATCTTTTGGTGTTTTACCAGATAGCATCCCTCAGAATAGTTTCTGGAAATTACTAATTCCTATGTTTAGGGTTTACAATTGTTTGAATTAAAACTATTTTCAAGAAAGCCCCCTTTGTAATGTTCACATGTTTTCTGAACCAAAATAAAAGTGGCGATAACCATTTTTCTGCTGTCATTTCTGAAGCATATCAGATACTTKTGCAGATGATTCATCTGTTAGGTTAATCGTAAAAACAAACATATCCATAATTTTTCAATTAATGTATGCTAGCACTCCCTAAGTATACAGAAATGTATTCTCTTCAGAAGTTATTGTTCTTCCTGGTGATCACTACGTACAAATTTCTTGGGGCATGAGAAGAGTTCCAAATTTCAGGTTAAATTGCAAGTTCCAGCAGCAGGTAACTGTGAGCATGAGGAGGTGAACGTCCGAAGCGCGTACAGAAGGAATGACAGCTCAGCAGGCACACACTTTGCTGTCATTAAGATTGCAGTTTTTAGGATGGATGTGTTCAGTATTAGTGCCAAGCTCCTTTGCTAGTCTATCTTGGCATCGTGTAGAAGAAGTAAACAACGGCATGGAAATTGTAGTGGGTGAGGAATGGAGATGGGCTGGCAAATAGTGGAGGAATCGCAGTGTTGCCAGGGAGGGGGAACCTGAGGACAGGAGGAGGTGGATGCTCTGATGGGCTTTGGAGTGTGGATGGAGTGGATGAYGAGACGGGCAGGAGCTGACGCAGAGCAGACCCTGCAGCTTCATTTGCCACCTTTGTATTCTTATCTTACAGAGTTTTAATTTATTTAATCAGATGCTTTTTTGCCACGGTATAAACAGCTTGGGAATGAGGCAGGGCTGTACTGGGCGATCCCAGTTTGCCTCTTGCTGGCGGGAGGCACGGCTGGCACAGCCACTGCGGTGCCCTGGTGCAATGCCTCGGCCACAGCCCTCGGCAGAGGTTTCCTGCAGGGTGCTGGAGATGCCCCCCAAAACGGAGCAGTCACCATGAGCTCCAGCAAACATCTGTCACTCTTTGGGTGTCTGTTGTGAGCAGGACACTTGGGAGCAGCTTCCCGAGACTCCTCTGAGTTTTTGTAGCTGCAGTGGAAACTGGGCAGGAAACATCTAAAATACATAGTGATGATAAACATGCAGTATATGGTTTTATTGTGTTTCAGACTGGGCACCGAAAACAGATACTYTCACAATTTTTTGGTATTGAAGAAAATGTTAACACCTGATCTCCTGAGAGGGAGTATTTAGATGACTCGATATTTGCAGAATATACAAATACTGTGTGAGAATATCATAGAAATGCCCATGAGTACATAAATAATTGRTAAGTTTGCTGCAGGGTAGTATGATGTATATAGTAAGTAAAATCTGAGGGCAGATCTTGAAAGGAAGCTACCAAATAAAAATAGTTAGTGACTTYAATTTTCTGAATGATACAGGTATTCTGTGCAAAATGTGGTTTGTGCTTATRTTTCATAGCATAAAATCCTGCTGGGGCCACATTAAAGGATTAGACTGCACTGGTAAATTTGTCCAGGAAAATGTGTAGCTTATGCATCTTGTGTGCTTGCTTCCTACACTCAGTGTTAATTCACAATCTTTGCAACTGCTAAAATTAAATATATTTATCTTGACTTTAAAGTAGCAAATGCATGGACAGAATGGCATTGAGGAAGCTCTTTGCTTTGTAGTAGTGGTATGAAYATGGACTAAAAATAACTTGTCATTTTTATAAACATCTTCTGAAATTTCTGTAGGAAAAAGAAAAAAAGTAATTACTTGAAGAAATACTGGTGTAAATTATTCATCAGCAAAAGTAGAGTGAAGCTTTATTGACACTTGCATTGCCGTCACTACTGTACTGAAAACTAACTGAGGAGCAGAGTAAGTGAACCTTACCCAGACTGCTTTCAGCTCTGGCTGTGAAAACGAAAGTTTAGAGCTAGAAAAATCCTATTTCATCTTTCTGCTTGACAGGACTCTTGCTGTTTAGCTGTCTACATCTCTTTATTCATACTATAGTCTCTAGTTTATTGTCACAACATCTTGAATAGCAATGCCTCCTGTTGGTTACAGAGAAGAATCTCTGCGTGAAGTGGTGCAGCTTCCTGGTGAGAGTAGTGGATGRGATCTCCCTGGGCTCCCAAAGAGAAGACCATCATCACCTTCCCTGTGTCACCAGCAGGATGAATTAACTACTATATTGAATTTATGCCTCTTACAGTACTCATGCTACAAAATATTTAAAAATACTTAAAATATTTTAAGTAGTTTAGCTGTACATCTTGCCATATATTAAATATTTTATAATCCAATTCAAAATTAATATTAATATTAACAAAATAGATTTTAATATTTWTATTATTTTTAATTATAATTTAAAAATAAAACATGAAAAGATCGGTGATTCCAGAGCTGATTTAGGTGTATGTTACTATTCTTGCTTTTGTGAGGTTGAGAGCTATATTCAGATTCCATTAAAACATAGTGTGAAGAAATGTGTGGTGGAGTATTACAAGTCACTAAATGATTAATTGGTARATATTGCTCACACGTGCTGCAGAACCTAAAGTATTTGTCTTTGTTTTTTCATGGAAAATATAAGCTGATCATAATGATGTGCCAAATCTTACAGTAAGTAATTTCTCRTAAAATTCCCCATGCAGTTGCCTTGGTAGAGGATATCAGACTTGCCAGTACAGAAATTGAAAAGGAGAGGCCAAAAAGTCCATGGGGTAGTCGCTGTGGCCACTAACTGTGGCAATGACATCATATAAATGCAAACTGACAATGACATTTGGATGCACCTTGAACTAAAGCTCGTATGCATAAGGCATGTCCAGCATATGGACATAGCCACACAAGCTTGTTCATAAGCCAGACCATGGTATCTAGCTGTAAAGTTTCATGTCTGGTATTAGGGATGGAGGGCCTGTTTGGGGCTATAGACTGGCTCTGCAGTTAGATGCCTAGGCAGTCACTACTGTGTCGTGCAGGCAGATTGGCTGTTAAGGGATGAAGACACTAAGTGTGATTTTGAGTCAGATGGAATCAGGGGTCTAAGAGAGAAGTCCTGGAGAGGAAACATTTGAGCAAATGTTAGTATTTGGAAAGAATTCTCATTTTGTAGCATTATTTGTCATTGAAATGTGAAATCAAGCTCCAAGAAGGTTCTGAAATTGGGTAGAACTCAGCTTTTCTATGTAATTCCTTGAGGACTCAACCCATTTGTAAGCCCCTAATTTCTTGTTGAAGAAAGTCTTTAGTAGTCAGTAGGAGCAGAAGCCTTAAGAAATTTCTCCTTTCTTCCTTTCRTGTAAGCTGCAATAAGAGCAGAAAAGCACAATGAGAATATTTGAAAAAGCARAAAGGCTTCAAGTTGTGCAAGGAAGAACTGGTGCTGTTTTTTTCATATTGTTTTTCTTTCTTCCAAGTAGGCACTGTGAAAACAGTTGCTGTTCCTAAGAGAAGTGATAAGAGAATTTTGATGTCCTTTTGGCTAACTTAAAAGGTACAATCATTGAATGAACTATCCATATGAAAAGAAATTCAGTAATTCTTTTGAAGAGAAGGACAGGATGAGAGTTTTAGAGCTAAGGCTATTAAATCAGGTATATTCACTGTAGTGTGGAGGGGGCTAATTCCCTGAAGTGCAAGGTAAGATCATAAATGAGCAGAGAGGAGGAGTTTGGGTAGGCATGAGGATAAAAGAGAATGTCYTAGCTAGTTAGATACAGAAATCTGCCTGCTAAGTGACTTTCTAGAATTTATCTGGCTGTCTTTTTTAGTTAGCTCATGATTAATCCTGAAACTATATTAGGACCATAGTTTTAGGCAAGTTAGGAGAATTGTCCCTTGTAGTCTTCCTGATTGGCAGATATAAACATCAGTTCTGTTCTCTCTTGTCTAGTGTTCCCCTTTCTTGGTCCTTGGTTTATGATAATAATCAGCCTGCCGTGTCATCCTGATGTACAAGATAGGCTCTTCTGAAAAATTACCTCCCCAGCTCACTCCTTCCATATTTATTAGTCTTGTTAAGAAAAGGAGTCTTTTATCGCATTTCTCAAAGCAACATGCTTGTAGTTTCCTGGCTTTTACAAATAGAACCTGATTCCCTCCCTTTCCCCCCCTTTTTTTTATTTTTTTTTCCCCCGAGGGAGAAGAATTTCCCCTTATATAACTGGGTTATAATTTAGATCTTTCCAGGTTACTTGGTGGAGAATATAAAACATCAAGGAAAAAATCTTTCACTTGATTAGAAGTTCAGTGATCCCCGTCTCCTTTGTATGAAAGAGCAGACATTCCTTTTACTGTAGACCTCTTGGGCAYAGTGCTTCCTGAGGCTCCCTTCTCAAAGCTCTTTTCTTCAACTTCGGTTGTTACTAATCGTGCCATTGAYACCACATTATTCTCTCATCAGTGTCTCCATCGTTTTCCTGAATATATCCATATGTCTGCTTCTAGTTTCCTCCAGGAGCTTGACATATCCAGGACTTTCTGCTGATTTCAGCTAAAACTCTGTTCTTCTTTTTGGTAACGTGTCTCAGCTCAGATCTCATATTTGATGTTCTTGTCAGGCAGTATATTTAATTTGAAAGTTCAGATATACATAATGGAGAGTTGTGGAAATAGAGTGGATGCAGAAATAGAAGAGAGAGAAAAAAATTTTGAAGARTTCCCACTGTCCAAGTGTCCAAGAAGAAATAGCAACGATATCAGACATCATGAAGCCAGTCAGTTATATCACTGATATGCCAACAGAAGTGCATTTTAGTACTATGATTTTGAACTTTATTTCTACATTTCTTAAGTTTGGAATTCCTCCTGTGGTCTCTACAGAGCCTGATGTCATTTCTCCTTTCCTTTCATAACTTCCAGGTATTCCGTCTTTACAACCTGTCAAATCAGGAGAGTTTATTTTTTTCCCCAAATCTTTTAATTGGCTTTYTCATTCTCATCTCCTTAGAAAATAAAATTTAAGTTTCATTACCACAGATATTTCCCATTTTGTTTTCCATTGCATATTCAAATACAAACCTGTTCCCTTTTTTCGAGGTCTTCTGTGGCTGGCTTTCTTCCTCTTTCAAGTCTAAATGCTTTACATTATCCTGGGTTTTTTTGTTTGTTTGTTTTTTGTTTTTCCCTTGTGACTTTAAACATCTGGTTCAGTCTGTCCTCTCTTCTCTTGCCACTTCAGATTTTTCCCTCTTTTAGTTCCTTGGAACATCCTTCTGCTGGATAACCAATCTATTTCCAAAGCCCATCTCTTCTYCTGGCTTCCCAATCTTGGCTTCAGTTCAGTAAACCTCTTAGGCAAATGCTGTAGTTGATTCCTGTTTAAGGTAGAATTTAGGCACGTGTATAACTGTGATCTTGAAAGTATCTATGGATGCTTTCCATAATTGAGGTCTTTTTCTGTAAAGAGCAAACCTTACCCCCCAAATCTCCTTCATCTCTGTGCTATTTTTATGACAATTTGGTGGAGTTGTTAGATTCCACTCTCCTGAAAAAGCAAGGAGGAACACCTCCCTCCCCCTTTTTCTTATCCTGGCCCTCATGCTCTTGGAATTGTGTGGGACAGACTGTGATTGTGATCCGAAGTGGTGCTATATGGTGTTGCTGCTGCTGTAAACAAAACAAGCTCCACTACCTTATTTGTGTACACTTGTAAAATAACAGTACTCTAAAAGCAGAATTGCTGTTATTAGTGTAACTGTATTTTCCTTGTAAAGGCCATAGGTCACATGTGCTTCTTGTGAAGTGTTTTATTTTTAGGTCTCAACATATGTGAATTTTTGCCATTCCTTTTCAAAGAATTCATCTCAGYGCTCAGCACATCTTTTTGAAAATCTCAAACCATAATATTTTCTCATACTGTGTGGATGTTTTTTTGCCATAATTTTCTACATCTCTAGTATTCCTAAAATTTTTTTTCATGATCTGTTGCTGTTTCACATGTGGATTTTCTTTATAATTATTATTAAAACTAAACCCAACAGATGGCTTTTAGTATAGATTGGCAGACAAGCTAAGCTATTCTTATTTCATCTCTACCGTAGGGAAGGATTGTGTTGTTTATGATGAAATGCATATTATTTTATTGCTGAATGCTCCGTGTCTTTTGTCGCTTAAATAATTTTCACTGTGTTTCACAAGTGTTTCACTGCAATTCTTTTTGTTTGTTTTAAAGAAATGGCTTTTGCTAAAATTATGCAGTTATATGCCTCCCTGTTACTGAAAACAAAACAATTCTCTGCATATGAGGTAATTTCGTAAAAGAAGCATATCTTTTGGCATAAGTTTCTAAGATTGTGTTGTTTTTAGATTATAGCTTAGTTTGTAATAGAACAGATCACATTATTGGACCTGCAAGTGTTGTGGGTGTTCTTGTGATATTTTCTGTGCAGTGAATCATAATAATAATCGATTATTTATGGGGTTTTCTGCTAACAAAATACTCCTGGATGTATCCTGCTTACCCTGTTATTTAGGGTAGGCTTTAAAAATACCTTAAATTTCAGACCCATCAGCTATTTGTAAACTCCAGGCTGAATCCCCAGCAGTTGTGCAGTGGCTCTCCTGTCATTCCCAGCCTCTTTGCCTCTCTTTCCTTGTTTTCAGAAATAGCTGAGAGTAAAAGTAGAGCTTTTAGTAAACCAGTGAAAGGAAATGTAACTTTTTACTGGAAAGAAGGTTTAGTGAATGCTGAGAAACTATGTATCTAACTTTAGGAAGCTACTAAATATGTTTKAAGAGACCTTATCTAGCTAGGTCTCTAATTCTTGCAAAGGCATGCAGATCTTTTGGAAGTCTTTGAACTTTCCACAAGTGGATGAGTATCACAAGTATCTAATATTGATGTCTAAAAGAGCTTACAAGATTGTAACCAGTTACTGAAAAGACCAAACCTTTTCTATGTGCTTCTCAATTATGGGTCATTCACAAGCTGCTGCGTGAAGCATCGGCAAAGGTCTGTGGGCCTGGTGAGAATTACTTRAGTCTTAGTGGGCAGGTTGGTGGGAAGGAGTGAGGGCTCATTGCTCTTTCTTGCTCCCCTGTTTACAGCTACTCAGGTGCTTTCCTCCCCTTACATCAGCTCTGGAGCTCAACRTACCTTTTCACAAGGGACTTTAACTAACTGACTAGCACAGCAAAATCATGGGTTTGTTGAACCCTTCATGTGTATTTTGATGAGTACTAGTACTGACACCAAGAGTACTTTGATGAGTGTTAGTCCTGACACCAAGAGTATTTTGAGGAGTGCTAGTGCTGATGCGAGGGAGGTGGCAACGCGTGCTGCTGAGAGGGGCACTGAGGCCTCCTGCTTTCAGCAGCAGCAAGCTGTGAACTCACGCACGGTGCCCAAGGGTACCTGACCCTTGTGGGCAGTTGTCCCAGAGATGCTCCCATTTGCTCCCGTTCAGAAATTTCTTAGCTTCCCTCTTTATGTTGCTTCTGTTGTTTGCACACGAATATAAAACTTTTTTTTTTAACATCCAGTCTCCATTTATTCGTGGATAGCCTGTGTCCAGTGGATGTCCTGCCAATATTTTCTATGTCTTTATCAGCTGTCTTCACATCTTGGTGCATAGTCTGGTGCATTCAGATCCTCTCACAACTTTCGTTCTGCCAGGCTTTGTGAGCTTTCCATTCCTGGGCTATCGCAGAGGCTGTCTTTGCCTCTAGCCAGCTGAGCTCTGAGCAAAGCTGTGCAGTRCCTGCCCACGGTGTTGGAAAATGGTCTCCCTTGGACAGTGATATTAATCTTACSTTGGTTTGACTCAAAATAGGTCTTGTTTGCTATATTTTGGGATGACAGTCACATTTTTTTCAGGAAGATGCCCTATTGATCTAGAAAATGATTTTGTCAGAGATGAGTACAGTCAGATCTTTCTTCCTTACATACCAGGGAACATAACAAAACAACGTAATAGAAATTGCCTTTAGCCCTTAAGTGCATAAATTTGCTGTTTGTACAATTGAATTTGATCCTCTTTCTAATATCCTGTCCTGAAGATCATCCAACTCGTTCCTAAGGGAGTTCTTTCAATTCTCTTCTATATTTCTAACTTAGTATTATCAGCATATTTCATTAGATCATGCTTACTTTTTGTGTCTGGATTATTAGTGAAAATATCAAATTAGGCAGTTCATAAGGCTGATAGGACTGGGTCTATACTATCAACATTATCTTACTCTGGGTTCACTCTAGGCAATTACCAACACCTAAGTGAGCAAACTGACAAAAAGGCTGTTTTGCTAGTGCCAAAGCTCTGGAAAGCGAGGCAGCTGCTACCTCGGGAGCCGTATACCGCACCTGGGGTGGGCTGCCGCCCGCATGGCTCTGAGCCCCTCGCCTGCTGATCCCCGGGCAGTGAGTGTGCTGCTGTTTGAAGGTGGCCTCCTCTGCCAGGAGGATTTGTGCCCATTGCCTCCTGTACCATAGTTCAGTTCAGTTCATAGTCCCAAATCTTTACAAAAATTTCTTCTAGATGAGATTTTGAAAAATTTGAAAGCATTTATTGAAATTTCTGGTTTATAACATTTGTTTTCCTGGCTTACGAGGGATAGAGCCTTGACTGGTTTGGCATGGGTGTCTCGGTAAACACAGAGTGATTTTACTTGTTTGTATTTGCCTCAAGTCTAATTATTTCATTCTCTTTAGTGTTTGTTCCAAAGCCTTGCGTGCTTTTGAGGCTGGGTTTGTTGTTGCACAGATCATTTTCCTCTGATACCGTAAAAGCCGCGGGGTTCCTGGAGAGAGTGAGTGTGAGTTTAGTTACTACCGCCGGCTGCAGCCTGCCAGGAGAGCCGGTGGCCAGCGTGTCACCCCCTGAGCACCTGAGCACGTMCCCGCTGAGCGGAGCTGGCGTGAGCCTGCTGTATCTGCGATTCCTGCGCACGGAGGTTTCATCTACCCGTTCAGCAGGGTCTGGAACTCACTTTTAGGATGTATTTAGGATGTATTAAAATGACATTTCATTATTGTGCYGTTACGTTCGTATGAGTCTGCGGGAGACAGTTGCCATTTTCATTCAGATGCAGCCTGCTGTAGCAGTGACTCCAACTGCTTTCTCGCCCTACTGTTAAAAAAAAAAAAAGAAAAAACCCAAACCTTACCCAATTTCCTTATTGTTCTCCTCGAACAGAAAAATTTCTTGAATTAAAACCATTATCAATGGCTGTCTCTGAGCATTCCGTAAAGAAAAATCTCAGCTCTCCTTGTCTCGCCTTTTGATATTTAAAATCAGCCTATCCTATGCTTGGTGTAACTCCATTGGAGAGAGTCATTTCAGTCATTTTTGTGAACATTTTAGGGAAAGGATCCTGCAGTTTTTGCCCTTTTCAAATGTAAATGTTTAATCAGTGCTTGCTGAGAGAGAGTGCAAGAACACATGCACGAAACTTATCATTCTTTTTTTTTCCTTGCAGTGATCTACTGTCTTCTGAGTATCTTGAGAGGCATATCGAGCAAGGTGGAAAGACAGTGGAAGTTAAAGTAAGAATTTCCCTTTTCTGCTTTGCCTTACATTTTTATTTGTTTTGCTTTAGATGTTAATGCAAACTCTCTTATTTTCTTAAAAGGAGAGAAATCTGATTTTCAGGTGATCGGTTTTACTCTTTTGTGGCAAACATGTTTTATGCTTTCTAAATTTGCAGCTTTCTAAATATCAAAATACAGACATTATGGACAAATTCAGTGTCGTAATTTTTATGTCCAAATGGTATCCATGGAAAATACATACATGGTAGTCCTTTTTGCTAATTAATAAATTTTACTTTTGAAGGAATTTACTATTGAAGAAAATCTATTTTTTTAGCTTTTTCCCTAACTAATCTTACTAAAACCCAAGTTTGTTTTTTTTAATGAGCTGCTTCATAAGTGAGAAGAGCAAGATATGTATGATATTTCCACCATTGTATGGTGTCACTGTATGATCTAGCCAGCATTTGAAATTGTGGGTTTCTTTCTTTGAAGGTTTGTTGATATGATGGCTACAAAATGTTTGTTACAGTTACCTTCTAAGAAATGTCTTACTGTTTTTACAGGAGTGCTTTTGTATTTGCATACAACATGGGAGAATATCCCTGAGGACCTTGTGTTTGTTATGATAATATTGTGTGGAAGTCAGATATAGAATTAATGTATATATTATACAAAGCATGCATGAATATAATATATGCTGTGCATAATTGAAGCTCCTTAAAGGAAACAATCAGGTCAAATTTTGTTCAAATTTTACTTTTTACTTAGAAAAGTCTTTTACTAAATTTGAGATTGTCTAAATATCCTGAAACAAATGCGTTAACCTCTACAACATTTTGAAAGCAGAAAGGACAAAGCAATCATATAGCCACTGAATACCTGAAGATACGTTTCCTTTGGTTTATCCTTTTCTAGAATTTGCAAGCTTGAAATCTGTTTTCTTTTTGCTCTCTGATAACAATCTGAATACATTATCAGATTGAGACACATACATGTTCTGTTAAATCGTAAAGAATTATTTCCCAATCAGCTATGCTCTGCAGTCAAGAAATCTTGACTCAAATTCAGAACATGAGTCAAAGCAGAAGTAAAGATAACAGATGTTACTAATAAGAACAAAACAATCCATTTTTTCTGCATCAAGGAGTTACATGTTAACCAAGTTAAACATTCTGAGTCTCATCACTGAATTAGGACAAATCTGGTTCTGATGAATAAGCCTTATTCTAACAAGTAAATATTTGAAATCRGTGGCTCTTCTCATGTAAGTGATGTCTAATTGCATGGGAAGAGATGGCCAAATCAAGCCTTTAAGAGAAAAGATCAGAAAATGTTTCCTAGGCAAAATACTGCCCAGTCTTCAGGGTCACAGAGATAATTTCCCCTTCAGTTAGCAGCCGTGCAGGATTGCAGGGTAACCTTGGCAGTTGCTTTCACTGGCTAGCTTAGTGCCATCAACTCTTCTTTTAATAAAGAATTGGTGTTCTTCATTGATCTTGGCTCACAAGATGGACTGAACTGTGAAAAAAGGATCACTCTGCTGTTTCACCCTCTTCTGCAAAGAACAGTTGTTTCCTTTCCCTTTGGTGGTGTGCTTACCGCTCACCACTGTCTGCTGCTCCTCCAGGCTCCTGTGCCGGAGTGCGAGAAGCACGTCCGGAGGCTCCTCTGACCTCTGGGAGAGCTCGGCACAGAGCTGTCCTGCTGAAGTGTACTAGCGAGGGGTTTAATCTGTTTTTCGTTTGTTTTGCAGCAACTGAGCATCTGGAATCAGAGGAGATTAAATACCAAAATATTCAGAAGAACTCATTGGCCACAATTACTCTCCAGTTTTCAGAAAAGCTCAGATATCAAAGGTTTTCAGAAAAGTTCAGGCTGCGCAGTACCTTTTGATGCCAAGCTCCAAGTGAGGTTAATTTTCAGTACCCAATAGCTTCTTAGATAATCTGACTCCCTCTGACCCACCAGTTTTTTGCAGAATAGCAATAAGGTATGGAGTAAGGGCTGGAGAGCCCTACTGGTCCATGGAACTGTTTTTGAAAAGCCCAGCAATATCTGTTTTGCATTTGAGAAACTGCACTCTGGTTTTAGTTCAAATGGTTTTGAAAACCTTATTGCAAATATAAAAAGTTTTTTTGATGGTGATTTAGTACCTTCAATTTCTGTGGTAACTGTTTTATAGTAACCAGTAAAACCAGTCTTGAACTACTGCTTATTATACACTCTGGACAAAGCATGAATGATAATAATAAATCCTAGCAATTGTGCAGATTGCTTTGATACTCATTTAAAAATAGTTAGTGAATGGGTGACATTTATAAGTAAATCTCAGAAAAGGCATGCAAGGCATCCTATTCTTCAACAAAAGCAGAATGAGAGGTATTTCAGAAAGGAGTCAGTCCTGTATCACTCACTGCAACAGGCTGCTCTTTGCCCTCCTCTGTGTGCTTTTTCTTCTGGGGTAGGCAGGAATAGAGGAGATTGGGCAACATCTCTCTTCCTTCTTTGATGAGAGAAAGAGTGACTGAAAAAGTATGTCTGCCATTCACTGCCAGCTGCAGGCTTTGAACAAGCCTTTTAGACTGCAAAGGCAGTAAAAGGGCTTTCCCTTTGTAAGGAGGGGTGTATTTTAAAATACATGTATTTTTCCTCATTCCATTTCTCCATGCTGCATATTGCACAAACACACAAGTAGTCAGTGTTGCTGTCATGTCATCAGCAGTATGGGAGAAGGCAGGAGCTTTAGCTCACCAGGGGAATGCAGCTGTACATAGACTCAGCATTTTGAGAATGTTACTAGCGTGAATATATTCAGGAAGCAGATGCCTGCCTTGGCACATATGCAATGCAGAATTGATAAGAACTACTTTTAACACTTTCTTCCCCCTCACAAGCCCCCTTAGCAAAACTTCCTGTTCTGCAGAATATAAACAGAGCTTCTGCCATTGGTTAGGATGTTCTGGAGAGGAGAAGGGGCAGGGAAAGGAAGAAGTATGTATTTTAAAATCCCACTTTTAAGGAGCAAAGGAATTTATGTAGAGAGGAGAGTCCTCTGTTTAACACATCATTTTAATATAAGAGAAAATTGAATTTAATTTGATTGCTGTATAATTCATTAATAACTTGGATCATTGTGAAGGTGGAGCATGTTTATGCCCTGTTTTTGCAGAGTGTGAGTATTTAGCTGTTGCAGAAGAGGGGCCAGGATGCCTCTCTGGGAGGTGTTTTTGTTGCTTGGCACACTTGGGCAGCACCTAAGACATGCTGATTAAATCAGCCACTATGTGCAATACTTAAGAAAAAGAAAAGAAGTTAGATGTTTGAATTATTTCTGTGTTGGCCTCCTCCTCCCCCCTTTTACTTTAGATGGTGTCTCTAACTGCTTAGGAAAGCAGCAGTATTGTCCTAAATTCCCTCTGGAAGCAAAGAGAATAATCACTTAATAAGAAAGAGAAAAGCCCTTCATGCATTGCCTTTTCCTGATTGTGTCAGTCCAGATCATCCTATGCTCACAGCACGTAAATACTGAACTTGTGTATACTTTATGTTGCTGCAGTATATCTCTGTGTCCTTTTATCTTTCTCTCTCCCTCTCTCTCTCTCTCTCTTTTTTTTTTTTTTTTTTTTTTTTTTTTTTTTTTTAGGTTATCATTCCGTCACTGATGCTGTCAGTGAGATGAAAGGCAAAAACCAGCTATAGTGCTGAGTAATTCCCATTGCCGGATTTTTCTTCATAAGAAGGAACAACTGATATCTTCAGTGACTTTTTCTCTTATAAAATGTTTCAGTTTTTCTTGTTTTGAGAGTAGAGGAACGAATGTGTTTTTTGGTATTTCCCAAGAACATCGGACAATTCTATAAAAGTTCCTAGAAAATTACTTTCTGAAACAATTAAAGAATGAAAATAATTCAATACCCAGTCAGAGAAATTACACAGATAGAGTTATGGTAGCTAAATGTCATGTTTGTTTTGATGGCATATATAACTGCAAGGAACTATATTTCATACCTAATTCTAAAATTCTGAAGTACATGTGCCATGGACAAAATATTACAGAAAGAATGCCTAAAGCATAAAGTAACATTTCTTTTTGCTTCCACTTCACAGCATGTTCATTGTTGTGATAGTGTTGAACAGTATAAATGGAATAATAATAAATGCTAGGTGCTATTTTTTGCTTACAGTGTTGACAGAGAAGCTTTGGCCAATCTTGCCCCATGGCGTAAGTTTTTACTGCCTTGAGCCACCCCGAGGCATTTTCCTGCCCACCGTGGTCTTCTGCTGGCAGCTGCCGGGTGAAGCGTAGGCAGGGCCCTTCGCACGCGGTGGAAGTGCTCTGCAGCGGCGGGGTCCTGGGGTGGCTTTGCGTCCGCTGGGCGCTCTGCAGAGGKGCAGCCCGTGCGGCTGGGGAGTGAGGGCGGTGGGAGCATGCATTTTGATGTATCGCAGCAAATGAGAGTCCTCAGCTGCTGGAAGCAGTCATTATTTCTTTTTATTGTGTGTGTYGTGTGGCTAGTAGGAAGCACTTGGTGCCTGTTATTGTAACTATTTTAAAGCCTGTAYATAAGAGGGAAAAATTATTGTTGTTCAGTGCTGTGCTGTGATTAAAATCTCAACTGCAGTGTGCCAATGACATATTTTTGAAGGGCAATTTAAATGCCCTTTTTAAAGGAAAATAGTACAGAAGGGAGGAAGATATTAAATATTAGAAGGATAAAGAAGGCTGAGGACACTTGAGAGCTCAGGCATAAACTTTTCRTTGTATCACCACAGATACTGACTCATCTTACTGCCACAGTAATTTGAGGKGCAGCTAGGATACAGTCTTGCTCAGTGACCTGGTCATTTTATTGTCAAGTGATACATCACCAATTTTACAGGAAGGAGCTTCCGTCACCACCTCCCAGTTTTAAGGAAATCTGTGCACTACCTGAGCTTCATCGTTCCTACTCAGAGGAATTGCTCTGTTATTTTATTTTTTTTTGGGGGGGGGGGCTTTGATAACTCGCTGTTTCACAAGCAAAAGGGAAGGAGTTTCAACTTGGCAGAAAAGCCTGTGTACTAAGTATGCTTTCCTGGTAGGGATGACACCTCGTTCCTGAAAAAACAGAGCGATAATTCATCTTGTGTGGTGGGGAGTGACAAGCAGGAGGAGTTTGGGGATAGGAGGTTTAAGCATATGTTGGTGAAGATATCCCAGAGGCTGCACAACCTAGTGATGCATACCCTGGAGGAAAAATGAAACTAAAAAGGAACTAATCAGAAATAATGTGAGACTTACATATGTCCATTTCTGGCAGGGGTTTTTCTGCTGTATCCAGTGACTACAGAAGTTAGCAACAACAACAAAAAATCACTCTCTTGCTTATTTGATAGAGGAATTTTAACAGGGGAATCCCTTAACATCATCAGAGCCCCACTCCCCTATTCCCTCAGTAGAGCTCTGCTTGCCTCGTAGCAAATCATTAATAAATCTAGGCCATAATCTGCATTTTAGTGATWGCAGTAAACTTGACAAAGAACTGCATCAGGCACATTGACAGAGAGTCTGTGAGTGTGATGCAGATTAGTAGGGAATTTCCACAAGACTGGTCTTCAGACTGCTCTCATCGAGTATTTTCATTAATGACCTAGATAGAAAAGTATATTAGTGAAGTTTGKTGGTGGTCCAAAATTGGGAAGTATTTCAGTATACAGAAGGATAAGGTGGAGAGCTGACTATCTTTGATGAATGGAATAAATAAAAGTGGATGAAATTCGATGGTACAAATTGCAAGTTCTTTCACTTAGGGACTAATTATAGGAGTTTCTTCTGTAAGTTGGGAGTTCATAAATTCACAAAAAGAAAAAGATTAGAGAGTAGTAGTGGAGCAGAGAATGACTGTAAGGTATCATCAGGATGCTGTCATGACGAAGGGACCTGATCCCAGAATATATTGGCTAAATTATTTCCGGTAGTTTGGATAGCGTTAATGCTATTGTACGTGCTCTGATGAGGAGCTGACAAAATATGAAAATTTCTGTGCATTTTCAGTTTCTCTTGATATCTTTTGTTTAGCAGTGTCATGCTGCCAGCCTGAATCAATAGGTGTTGAGGAATATCTCTCTTCTTTTAGCATTGTTTGAATTATGGAGACAATTCCTTTGGATTTCCGTAAAATGTAATATCCACTCTGGGACACCATTGCAAGATAATAAGTCATCATGTATAATGCATTTTTGGACCTAAAGGTCCTGCAAGCTGGTACTTTTAATATAGATTTGAATTAATTTTTTGTTTGTAAGTTTACCTCTTTGCTATTACTAGCTTATTTTCTACATGCATCTTGCCACTGGGAACAAAAAATTTAGAAGTGGCAGCTTTTAGTTCTAGGAGTCTTTCTCAGGCCATGCTTTTGAATACATTATACTGGAATGAATCTTGGATCATGACTCATGTAGATTCTTGCAGRTTTAATTATATTGTTTAATTATATTTAAGTAAGTCTTGGAGAAAAAAATATTTCTGAGAGCCAAATCTGTCAAGTGCTTAAAATGGATATAGGACTTGTGGATGTTGACTGCAGTGATGGACTCCTGGATCTACTGAAGTCAGATCTCAGGTGACTTTATTGGCAGAAGCACTTCACCTTTTSAGTGCTCTCTGCCTCAGTTTCCCTTTGTCCCAGCAGGAACAGAGCAGTCCACTGCCTGAATTCATTGAAATGTCCTGTTAGATTTTGTGTGCTTCATGAAGTTTTTTCCCATGAGATAAAACATATGCAGGATAATGGTATAAATCAAATGTTCTGTAAAATCAGGCCGTGTTTATGTGCAAACCCTGAGTATAGCTAAGGCAAATTAACTACCGATATAGTGTTAAAGTACATTAAATCACTTTGCAGTTGCTCTTATTAAAAAATAAAAGTATCCTTTTTGGGTTTAACTTAATCCCCTTGAAGGAGAAATAAGCTAAAGCAAACAGAAGCTGCTGTATGTCTGAGAGAACRCTTCCACACAAAATTTTAATGTGCTTTAGCTTTACTTACTTCATCTTGGCTACAGTAAATAGCCCTGTGTAGACACATCTCATTTCCTATAGATACAAAACCGTCACTGTATTATATATGGTGAGTTAATGTTTCTAGAACTTGTAATTCTCACTTCAAGAGAAATTTCCGGAATAACAAAGAGCTAATAAGGAATTTTGATCACTGTTTTCCTCCAGGCTTTAGGCAGATAGGTATTGGTGTAGGTACATGCCGACAGGCTGTCTTCTCATCTCCTGTGTTGTGTTTATGGTAATCTGGCACTTCACGTGGTTACAGCTTGGCTCCTGAAGACTCAGGATAGGCGTATGAGCTTCTGTGAAAGATGCGGGAGGGTAGGTTATAAAGATTTTTTATGTAGCCTTTTAAAAGGCTTTTTAAAGGGGTTTTCTTTAATACACACAGGAAGAGCACAAAGTAACTGTCATTACAATTATTTGTGTGGCGTGACTCAGAGACACTAGGCACTCTGACAACAGCCAACTTGAAGATAACAGAGTAGGAAAGAAGAGGTAACCAACTCTGCTCTCTTCTGCCTCATCTGCATTTGGCAGGTGCTAATTAAAGTCATCTTCTTTAAGGCTGAAGCAAGGCAACTGAAGGGGCTGTTTCCCAAGCAGATRCTAAGGCAGCTCCCTGGCCAGATGGCACTGAGCTGACGTGGGCTCTCCATCCACACCCTGCAGCTAAATTCAGGGAGCATCTTCTCTTGTAGCTCCTGGGCAGTAAACACAAACCCTCTTTTGGCCTCAAACCCTGGAAGCTGGGCTAATAGCATTCRCCATCTGCTGAGAGCCCTCACCATGAGTCACAAACAGTAAGGCGGTTTGAGTCGCCTGCATGCACAGTCCCATCATGTCAGCGCGCGTGTGTTTTTAAGGATGCTGCCAATAGTCTTGAAACGTTAGTATTTTCTGGAGAATTTTAGAAGTAGTGACGCTTTATTTCTAATTTTAGAAATCATACATCTAATTTCTAGTTTTCTGATTTCAGAATCTGAAAGTGTTATCACCTAATGTCACTACTGCGCTTTGGCTCTGAATTACATGAGCACATGTCATAACTGTCCTACAAAGAGAGAACATCATTTAAATTTTCAAAACCCTTGAGTTTTAGGAGTCTTACAGTACAACGCAGCTAAATCTAGAAACCTGCTCCACAAAAAGCAGTGCCATGTTTCCACGTTTTCAACCGAGCTGTTACTCGGTTGTGCAAGGGCCGAGTCTGCACCACCTGGCCCCTGGCTCTGCTGCCGGGCAGCACAGCCGTGCCAGCAGGGCCCCTTCCCTTGGAGAAGCATTCATCAACTAAAACAGATTCTTCTCCTGATGCAGTTGCACTGCTTCTTCAATGACACAGGCCAAAGCGTTGTTTCCAGTGACTTTACAAATGGAAACTCATCCATAACAAGTCATTTACTGCCTTAGAGGAGAGATCAGCTAGAGATGGGAATTCTTCTGTTGATATTTGTGTTGCGCAGTCTTAGTTATCACTGGGTTAAAACTTGTGCAAGCATCAATAATTTGTAAAGAGATCTAAGTGATGATTAAGGAAGCAATTTTAAAGCTTGTGACCCCGCAATGGGTAGCTCTTTAAAAAGCTGATCATTATCTGGCATTTCACAATATAGCAGCTTGGACGTTAGCTTGTCTTCTGGGAGCTTTCTACTGCAAAGAAAGAGGGGGCTGTAGTAGGAGGATCTGAACTAGACTGGCAATCTTCTTTCCTTTGGACTAATGAGTGTTAAAATAGGAATATGTAGCTGCTCAGAAGAGGAAGTTAYTAATTTTAGGTCCAGTGCCTGAACGTAGCATGAGTCCTAATGGCAAGTACCTCTCCTAATTGCAGAAAAAATGCTTACTTGAAGATCCGATGGGGTGATTTGAAAGCAGATGAATGAGCATCCTTAAATTACCTCCCCTGGGAAGGTCAGAGTATCTCTGAGGTGAATAACAAAACATTTTCAGTGTATTGTCAGCAAATACTTTCTTCCTGAAGACTGTAGAGAGGAGTGAACCACAGCCATCACTGACTGTAATGGCTGCTCTTTACTTATTTCCCTCCTCCTTTTTGAATATTGGTTAATGTGTTTTTCATGTCTCTTTTGTGTTTACTGCAACAGCTGGTGCCTCTCTGACAAGGGATAAGCTGTCTTAAGGGATAGGAACGGAGGCAGTTTACTTGCATTGTGCCTTCTCATTTTTTTCAGATTTTTGCCACTCTAATTACCCAGACAGACCTTAGGGAAAACCAAACTGACATAGGGCAATAAAAGTAGCAAGTTGGTTGGCAAAGAGCTAGAGCGGTTCAGAGGGCAAGAGGGATCTGATTCAGGATTTTATTACAATTATCTGATTTAAGCATGAATATCAAGATTAGGTCATAGGCTGATCCCTATCATGATGGTCCATTTGTTTTAATTGATCCTATCATAGGCCTGTTCTGTTTTTTTGTTTATTTTTGTAGTATATTATTACATTTTTAGCTCCCCAAACCAATAAACTTCACATTAAATCCCTATATTTTCCATATTGCTCTTGGAATTCATCAGTAAGGATGAGAGATTTTGCAAAGGAAGGAGAGCTTGGTGAACTGGGGAAAAGGACAGCTCAGTGCTGCTGGGACTGGCAGAAAATATGTCTTGTGCTGAACTAACCGCAGCATGAAGAATATGTGCTGTGTGTACCTTGTGAAGGCAAGATACTGCTCTTTCTCTCTATGGGAGGATTAGACTGTTGTTGGATACTGTGCAAGTGTGTGTGGGGTGAGGAGCACTATGACAAGCATCGTCACAGAGCTGTTATTGTCTCAAGAAAATATTTAGCCTAATTTTCTGCTGGACTCTGACCAGCCAGTTTCAGTATTAGAGAAAAAAAGGATGCATGTATGGCTCTCACTTGTGGCTGATGTGTACGTTGGAAGAGCTGCATTATTTCGACATCATCTGAATATGGAACTGTTATCCAGTAGTTGATAGAGGCTGGTGTAGAAGTTTGATTCACTGAGATAAGCAATTGCTGTGTGTTTTTAGGGGGTAGAAAGGAGTTGTAATAGAGCCTATGGGAAGCTGATAGGCTTTTTGTTAGACAAAATTCTTGGCAGTGTGGACTGGATTGTAATGGATAACGCTACTAATTTAATTCATGGAGGAAGTCTAAGTTCTCGTGTGGCATTGGAATATTTTCAGGAAAAAGTGAAATTACTCATGTTTTCTTTTTTTTTTTCTTTTTTTCTTTCAATTCCTGTCATGCTGCTACAGACACAAATAGAGAAGAGAGACATCCCCAGTCCTTCAGTGAGTGTTTCCAAGAGCAGAGTAAAAGCAGATACTGTGATGATTATATTTGACCTTTCGGGAATCTTAGATCTCACATATATTGAGATTGTTTCTGTAGTACAATGTACTACAGTGCCTACTCTAAGGGAGTTTTAGTGCATGTCAAAAGCAACAAGGATTTCAGCAACCTCRCTACTGCTAGGAGCCGACGGAGGAAACCTCCTATCCCAAATCACTTGTGCTCCACAGGAAACGTTAACCTGTGGAGTCCTCYCAGTTATCCTGACTCTGATTACAGAACCACTCCCAAACGTCTCTTCACATGTTTTGTGAAGTGAACTGTTGGAGCTGAGTCTCACAGACTCACAGTATACAATTTGTAYGCACTGCACCGCGTGCTCCGTGTCACTCGAGTGTTTTATCCACTGGAGGTGCTCTGGCAGGAGGTGTTTAGCAATCGTTTCTCATTCCTGAGCTGTCCAGTGGCACTATCATGCAGTGTCACTGTATCACTTATTTTTAATTTGCTGGGAGTATGATAATGAGGTGATAAGCAAATCCAGAACTTAGTTTAGAAGTATCCTGCTGGTAGGATATTTTGTACTGAAGAGTTCTCTTTTTCAAAAAAGAAAAAAAAAAGGAAAAGAAAGAAAGAAAAAAACTTCGGTGCATTAAATATTTGAAGAATAGCCATTTTCGTTTAAACCCATTAAATTTCAATATTTGCTTTTGAGGTGACTTACRTTATCTTGATAGGAACATAGAAGTCCACATCTGAAAATATCTCRCACATGTTAATGTACAGAAATAGATGTTTTATATTCATAAGAATGGGTCCCCGAGACTGAGGATATCAGAGTTACATTTCTGCCTCTGTCAGAATTAGTGGGAACTTCGGTAAATCAACAAACTGAATTGATTTGATTTGATTAAATAAAACAGAATGTCTGTGTCTGAGTTGAAGCTTTCCTAAAAAAATAATTAAAGCTGTTTTTTTAATATTTTTCTTTCCTAGATATGTGTGTAGAAAACTTGCATCATAGATTTATTATGGAATATATTAATTAAGAGGTACTATCATGGGGTGTTTGCTTGATTCTCATTAAGAAGATCAAAACACTTCAGCTGCAGATTTGGATTCTTACTATTAAAAAATGTTCCGCTGGTTACGAAGACATGATTTTGCAAAATAATGGAGCCTGAATTTCTGATACATATTAACTACATTTTATGAGGACAAACCAATTTGACTAGTTACTCCAAACTTTCCCTACAGATCGAAATCTGTACAACTCTACTAATTTTTTCTTAATATTATTCCCTTATTCATGTACCTATATCTTTTGCAGAAGTATTACTGCAAGAATTCTTTTCAGAGAGCATTTTATTTTTCATAAAATAACGTTTTAGCTCATCTACATAGTTTGAATATTTATTTTGTTATTAGCATATTGGATTCTCTCTTTACTTACTTTTGGTCATGTTTTCTGGAAACTCCCGAAAGCCCGAGACAATGCTGTGACCCTGTTGTGGACATTCTAAGCCTAAGGAAAAAAAAATCTCAAATCAACAAAGCTTAAAGTAATTAAGATACAGAATGGAGGTGGGTGTAAAAATGTAGAATAAAATAGAGAAATGAGTAGTAGGGCATACAATGGTCACTTTACAGGCTCGTTTGGTGAAGATGTTCTGTATCTAAGATGCATAGTGAAGAAAGCACAAAGGTGGATAGGTGATGGAGATTGCTGTTATCACTGCAGTAAGTGAAAGGAAGAATTGGTATGTAAAATAAGAGAGAAGATAATGAGATGGAATGAATTGTGAAGAAGAGTAAAATATTTTTAGCAGAAGATGCACCACGGGGGTTCTTGCCGCAAAGTAAAGCAGCAAGCCTGCCAAGTAGCCCGAGGCTTTCAGCGCCCACGAATCSGTTGTTGCTTTTCTCCGTTGCACCTTGCTGATCCCAGGAGGTGAGCGCTGCCGCTCCGGAGCATTGCTCGCAGTGTGCCAGGTCCAGCAAGCCCGGCAGCTTGCCTTCAGCCTCGCGCGCACAAAGCCTCTGGAGGAGGTCTAAGTAAGGATTTTCAGYGGCCAGCTGGAGAGCAGCTCTCCTCAACTGCCAGCAGCTCTGTGCTGAAAACCAGGTTCCTCTACCATATCTCAGAGCATCTTAAAATGGAGGCACCCAAAACCAGTAGAAGCTTTCAAAAATAGTTTGCGTGCCTCATAAAAAAACTGAAGCAGGTTTTCCTGATCAAAACGTAAAACTACCAACATAATCAATGCCTTTTTGGTCCAGTTTTAGTGTTGATTAAAAATATTTTCCATATTTGAAAAATAAAATCCAAGAGCATCGAAGGGGGTGTGACAAGAGCACGTTGCATGTTCAAAATGAGCAGCTATGTTGATTGTTAGCTGTGCGTTACTGAGTCATGCAGGTAACTGCCAGCTTCTGAAAAAGCAGTAGGTATAATGCCTTTTCCTACTGTAAATGGACATAAATATTCACATGGCTTGGTATATTATAGATTCTTCATACTTGTGGGCTAGTATTTGGTAGTAGGTAATAGAAATATTAAAATGTCACCATTTAAAAAAAAAACACTGAAAGTTTTTCTCTATTTAAATAGTCCTTTAACCAACAATAGCACAATAATAATATGGCATGTCTGAGTTTGGTGAGCTCCTAATAACTAAGTTTCCCTACAGGGCAAGGTGGAAGTAAGAATCTAAGGACCTTTGAATTATTTTTCTAATTGTCTGTACAAATATTTGTATTATGCAACACTGAATACAGTCATCGCATATACAGTAGGGCTCACTTTGCTATAGGTGTGACTCCTCAGAAACTAACGGGGGATTTGATAAGTAAGGGTTTCTGCATTTGTTTCAAGAGTGTATATTTTATTTGCAGGTGAGAAGAGGCAAATATTATTTTTCTTTGTTTTCCTATACCATTTGTTTTTAGTTAAAGTTTCCGTTAGCTTTAAAACACTAAGGAGCACTTCTGATTCTTTCTTTTAATTGAATGTTATTACCTTTCTCCCCCAAAGCAGGAAATTGCTGGACCTGCAGGCTAGATTCATCTCATCCAGTGTAGCCATGTGCAGAGCAGGTGTCTAGTCTAAGCCACCTTTTTCAAGCTGACTTYGTATTGAGTGAAGAAAGACGGGCACCTCTGGAGCCCTTTAGCTCAGAAGTCTGTCTCAGGATGCGAGGGATTGCAGACCAAAGATACATATCTCCATTCAGTGTAGAGAGTGTCCAAACCACTGTTACACTAGATACTAAACTTGCAGATGATCAAAGTAAATGAGATGAGTCTGCCTATGAGTGACAGTGAATTCTGGGTTTCATGTCTGTGGATTGGCAATGTAATTATCAAAAAACAGTGTTTGAAAGAACATATTGGGATAGTATGGGACATCCTGTGAATTTACATTCTCAATTTTCAATTTCAGGGTGGAGAACATTGCTACTATCAGGGACAAATTCGAGGAAATCCTGTATCATTTGTTGCCTTGTCAACATGCCATGGACTTCAGTAAGTCTGCTATTTTGTTTTACTGTGCTTTGCTTAGTCTTCTAAACAAAATAAAGCTCTTTGTAGTAAAATAAGTACTGTTTGTTTCCTCATTAGGTTGCAGCCACCATTAAGTATCTCAACAATCTTTTGAAAGTACAGGCTTAATTTGAACCTTGTAAAATCCTTGCTGTAAAAGCACGCAAATTTCTTTTCTTTCTTAAAGCACACAAGACAGTGACGCAAGGCGGGTGTCATTAAAAAAAGATATTACAGAGAAACAAGAGTAAAAGTAACTGATAACATCCTGTTCTAAAAAACATAAAAAATACTATCAGTATTGATATGAGCCATTTTGAGTCTATCTTCTTCTTTGTCACTACAGTGACAAACTTTWTCTTTCTTCTACTCTGCTGTATTTCAAAGCAAAGTCTGTTTAGAGTTTCTCTAGTGCTATCCATTTTCTTCACAGAAGTGCTAGTCTTAAGCTGCATACATGGGATAATACTTTTGATGCACTCAAAGCTTGGAAAATAAGGAGGAAAGCATGAGAAATTGGGCATAAATAATAACAAAGTATGCCGTTTTAGTAATAAAATTAAAGCTGCTGTCATCTGAAGGTTACAGGGAGCTGTGCGTAGATGGTATGGCTCTTGGCACTGTCTGCTTTTGGCATTAATAGAAGAGTGCTATTCAGGCTTTCAGAGCAGCCAAATAACTTTGATGTCTGTTGACTCTGGGAATTAAAAGATCTCTGCACTTTTGGTACCAAGGTCATCCTTCTCCTGAAGGTCATGTGAGGAACGGCAGCAAATGAGCCTGAGTGTGGAAATCACCTGAGCTTTGCTTTTTTTTGATGAAGTAGAGCTTGGTCAATGGGATCTTCTTTAGCTTATTATTTTCTAACTCCAGATACTCTACAATGTTGATATCACTCATACAAATACATGTATTTAAGTGTTTTCTTTCATTTATATCTATATCTTCTTTGTTGGAAAGGGGGAGAATGTGTGCGTAAGACTTGTCATTCTTGCGCTCATTGTCTGACTTGGAGCTGTATTTCTCTCTGTGTGCAAGGTTGAGCAGCTCAAGAAACCTGAGCTCAGGTTCTGCATAGCCAGTGATCCTAAAAATAGTAGCATCCTAATGCATCCAGAGAGTGTTTAGCTGCATGGCTTCCATTAGCAGTCATCCATTAACAGTCATCCATCTTGGCCTGCAATCCTCTAGCCCCTGCTAACTCCTAGGAGAAAATGCAGGAAAGGAAGAAGAGGCTGCATATGTCCTTTTCTGTCCTCCTTTTGGTGGTTGATTCTTAAGACTAACCCTTATGCTACTTTATATTCTTAAATTGCCTAGTATTCAAATTGGTCCCTTCCAGCACAGTTATATGATGAGAGATGCAGATGTTTTTCCTTTATAATTAAGCTCTTCTTTCAGAGGTATCTTTTTTCTTTTCTTGAGGCAATAAAGTTCCAGCAGAATTATCCATCGTATAAGATATGATATGAAGCTTATTTTAACAGGCCRGTATGGATCTAGTATGACAAACTATCCAGGATCCAGTATGAGAAAGCAATATTTTTCTGAGCTGTGTTAATTTTGTGGGATGGGGAGAGTTACCTTCTAATAAGGTCTATGTGGCAGGAGCTTAGCTTTCTTGAATTTTAGGAARTGCATAAGACAGACCATGCTTTTAACACATGTTAAAAGCAGTTATGCTTTTAACGGAATAACAAGCTTCATATTCCCAAAGTTCATGCTAATCTTCTCTCTCACTTATTAGTGCTCCCAGAACTTGGCAGTTGGCTGAATTTTTAGTACAGGTCTCTATGAGATAATGTTACGTTTGTTTAATTAATCATAAATTGTGAATGGTAACATCTGTGTTTTTCCTTTTATAAATTAAATTAATAAGATGCCCAGGTGACACAAACCTTATCACTATGAATTTCTTCTCAAATGAATAATTTCACTAATGAAAAATGTATTTCTGCAACTTAAACTCCAGGGTAGCCAGCATTTTTTCTGTGGCATATGCAGTAGCCACAGTTTCCCATGAATTAATGCAAAAAACTGTAAAACCAAAACACGCTGGTTGTTGGGATATAAATATGCTATCTTCGGGTGTGACTGAAAATTCTGGGTTTCAAAGCTTGTTATAGGGACACCAGGTAAATATTCTTTTATGATTTTGCTGCCCACTGGTGGTGAATATAAAAACTACAAATTAGACTTCTATTGCTGCAAATTTGTTTGAAGACTTTATGTAATCAAAATTCAGGTTTTTAAATGGCTTATATTTTACTATTGCTTTCTCTCTAACAATTCCATGAAGATACGATTCATTYACAGAGCACAGTCATTTGAAGTCAGTTGTCAAGTGGACAAGTCAGATCTGTAGTTTGGCTGTGACTGTTATTTTTATTACCACTGAGTGACTYGATGAGAGGTCCGTAGTGCTGGGTGGAACAGTCGTACAGGAAGCCCTTTGCTGACAGCGCTCTATCTTGCAGACTGTGCTTGCAACGAGAGGGAAGGAAGTTTTGCTTGGTTAAGAGCTGCAGGATGATCCCAGATCTCATTTTATTCCTAGGCAGAGAAGCACAGCAGGTGCTAGAATATTTATTTTAAGCGATGTGGACTTTCTAGAGAATACGCATGGGTAGTTTGGAAGATGAAACATCTCTAAATTTTAGATGTCCTCATGACAATATCTGATGTAGAGTATATACTCAGTACCCAAATCTGCTTCTGTGAAAGCTACGTGATTAAYCTTGTAAATGAATATTATTAAGATAAATATGCTTATGAAAACCCGTAATGATTTATAAGRTTAATATATGCTTATATTTCTTAATAGTTAGGAATAGGGATGAATATTCTATTTTCTACAATATTTTCTAGGAAGAAACATTCTAGCTAGGGCTTAATAGTTCAKAATAGAGTTACAGTATTTTACTTATCAAACCTAGTCCTGTGCATAACCAAAGCCACATTTTCTGATGAAAAAAGAAAAAAAGAGCTGCAAAAGAAAAAAGAAAAATTCTGGCAGCTTTTTAATGCTGAAAAATTTGTAAAATGGTAAATAAATAAATAATCTTACTTTCTTGCTGCTGTTGTGAATATATGCCAAGTTTGGACCTACAGCTTATATTTATGGCCAARCTTAAAACCCYTAGTAGTGACATTTTAAAAGGGATGTGCTGTTACAAGCTAATCCCAACCATGCATGTCACTGTAGTAAAGGCAAAATTGCTGATYTGATTGAAGATCAAAATTATGGTGATATAAGAAACATCCTTTTGTTTTATGCTCTTAAAGAATAATATCTGTATAAACACTTTTTTTTTTTTTAAAGTATATGACCCATACACATGAGTCTTGCATTACATTAAAGACCAAACCTCACTCAAACCGTGTTAAGGTAGCCTTTCATAGAAAACATCACTGCAGAGCTGGACCATGTCTTAGCTGTACATTTAAGTGGTAATACAAAAGCACCTGGTATTACTCTCTCAGGCTRTCCTCATCCATTTAGAGTGTCTTAACACTTCACTTTGTTCTTCATTTAGAATTAAATTACATGTTSGAATTTAACATGGAAAATTGGTGATTATCTATGTGCTATCAAAGTGGCAGATTTTCCAGTGTGCATACCATAGATGACCTTCAATTTTCTGTGGTTGARTTTTTATGCCATTAAGAAAGAGCCCATGAGTTCCATGTCAGGAGCATAGGTATGGCAGAAGGCATGATCCTCAGTATCAGCATTTTCAGCAAAATCCACTGGAAGCCTATATGATGGCTGTTTCTCATCTCCTTATCATGAGATGTCTTATAATGTCCATGTTGATGTAATACTCTATACAGCCACTAAAAGAAACACATCTGACTGTCGTTATTGTTGAAATGCCTGAAGCAGCCTGTTTTCCCCTTTATACTTGGTACTATAGGAGCTCAGTGAAGAAAGAGTTAATCATCAAAAATGTTAAAATTTGAGAATCAAKTCAATGTAATAATATTTTTTATTTGTGGGAAAGCTGTRGGAATGTTCCAAAGTCCCTGTATGCAGATTCCTAAGGATGRGTCTGTCACAGGTATATCTGTCCTGCATGGGAGTTGAAGTGCTGAACTAGATTTGGACCTGTCTAAATTAGCCAATTTTCCTGGGTTTGTGTGTGTTGTAAGAGTGTTTTAGAGAAGAAAGGTGCTTTTATGTCTCTGAGGGAGAGCGTATCTTTCCAAAAAAACCAAAAAAGAATCACACTCACTTCCTGAGACAATTTTAACTTCCTCCTCTCTAAAATATTTGAATTTTTAAATATGTGAACTTACTAAACTTACTTCAGCATTCTACAAATGTTTGTTTATTAAACCAGTTTTTACATTTCCTGCTCTTAACAGTGGGATGTTCTATGAYGGAAATCATACATACCTTATTGAGCCAAATGAAAACTACACTTCAGATGTAAGTAGAATTTCTGGTAATCCTGCTGTGTGGTTTGTTGAATACAAACATTCMTGGGTACAGACAAGAGCTGTAACCAAAAAAACATGCCTTCATTCCCAAGTCATTTTCCTAGTATTTGAATACCTATCATCACACATGGGGAGATGCGTGCAAGCAGGGGGAGAATTACAGARGAAGTTCCCCAAAAGTTAGGTAGTAGCATGTGTATTAGTGTATCCTCCCTAACGTTTTGATGCAGAGTAAAACTTAGATCATAAGCGTTCATCAGAGCTCACAAGAAAAGCCTGTGAATGCCTTGTCTCCTTGTCTCCCACTTTTCCATTCCAGTTTTGTTCCATGCCTCTGGTACTGCTTCAGTGCTAGCTGCAGCTCAGCAGCTCACATGAGCTTAGAGGCTCTCACTGATATCCCTCAGCCACTTAAGTTCAGCTTCTGAGCTCTAAGGATGCTCATTGACTCCATTGGATGTACTCACATATGCCAAGTAAAACATGATTAATCATTACATTTGTGATCCTGTCATAGCTGAGAAAAGGAGAAGAATCTATGAAAATGGTGCCTTGCAGCTTGCAGTTCCCTAATGTAGTTGTTTGATGTCAAGGACCTCTTTAGAACTACCTTCCTAATTCTCTTGAGATGGATTCATTTAATACATGCAACTGTTTACTATTTCAGGATGACTTCCATTTCCACTCTGTTTACAAATCCAAGTTGTTTGAATTTCCCTTGGATGACCTGCCATCTGGTATGACTTTTTAATATTCATGACTATTGTCTTGTTTTAATCTATGACCAGATTTGTTAATCGTATTTGATTGTTAATCTTGACAATGTGTTGTGTATTTGTGTAGTGCATCTTTTTTCACTGATTATATAAAAAGCACTGAAAAAATGGATCTTAAATCCTGAAARCACTGGAAAAAACCTGAAGCACTGAAAAAAAACCTGATCCCCATGAATTAAATCTCATCTATACCTTCCTACTGCGACGTATATTTCTTTTAACAAGTCTTGTGGTCTATGGACTTCATTATGTATGAYTAGATATAGAAAAGAAGGGACTGAAGTAGCCTGAAGATGATGATGGAAAAACCCCATGTCGCCAATGGTTGGTACTCTTTGTGAGTTTTTCCCATTTTGAGGTATGAGCATGAGTCTAGGAGACAGGAACTTGCCATATACTGTTCTGTTCCACTCTCTTCTCCAGTCTATTCAGTACCTTTCACGTTGTGAACTCTAACAAAGATCACTTATTTCATTGCAAATGACTTTGGAAGTGGTGTTAAGCACATACTAATGAATCCCTGCAAACACGTTCCTTTACAAGCATTGTGTATGGAGGGAGAAGAGGTTTTTAAAATAACGAGTTTTGCCTGTGAGAAGMTGACTTGTTAATTGAAGCTAAAATTGTGGTATTTGTGGCACACCCCTATTCTGTCAAGGATTTGTCAATTTTAGAGATGTGGATTCCTACTCTGCAAAGTTTATCCTAGATAAATGAAGCTGTCTTTCATAGAAACCGTTGTTTGGGAAGAAACCTCTATAGACTAAAGGAGAAGTACAAGTCCAGTGTTTGCATTACAAAATATTTGTTCTATGGTAGCACTTKTAACTGGGGTCTTACTGTGCTGGGCATTGCATATAGATTGGTCCTGTCCTGGAGAACAGTGTGCATGGGTTTGTTAGTTTTTAAGCAAAGTAGAATCATTCGGAGAGCTGATGAGGGAAAACACAGGAAATAACTACATTTGGGGCACCTTGATTTCAGTTCTGGAGAAGCAGTATTTCTAGGCCTGAACAAGGCAATTTCCCAGTTTGGTCTCTCACATCTTCTACTTACGATTGCCCAGGCAAGGTGGAAGAGGCTCTGGGCTTGAGGTCAGGAYAAAAGGCTTTCGCTATGGTGATGACCTCATTAGGAATCGCTCTGTTCTTGTATAGCCATAGCTTCAGAGGTGAGAGAAGTAAGCATCAYGCTTTGCTTTACCACCTATTTTTTCCTGCGCTCACGTGAGCTCTGTTGTTCCTCCCCCAACCTGCTGCGCGTGCTGCCCTCCCTTCTTCTCACATCTGCTGTGCATTGGGGCCTGGGGAGTGTCACATACTGCTGCCACGTCTTCCCTGCCACGTCTTCCCTGCCACACCACCACATCTTCCTTCCGGGAGCTCTGGTTCCCCTGGAACCGATGGTGAGGCTCTTCTTCACCTGGATGGAGCTAGGACTTTACTCTTTGTTTTCATGGGAAAATGCAGTATCCTCAGAGGACTATTGTCTTCACAATAACTTTTCTATACTTTGATGAGTATTTACAACTAATAATATTGTTGTGTTTGATTTTTTTGAAGTACTAGAGCAGGATCATCATTGTTAGTAGCAAGCACTGTGCTAGRCTGTCATCAGTATTTATCATGTTCTTTATTACTATCCTAGTTTATCAATTTGCCTAGCCTAAGGAGCTTTACCTTTATGTCAAAATTTCTTTCTGATCCTTAAAAGAGTCTGTGTTTAAGCTAAGGTTTCCACTAAGCACTTCATAATGGGTTAGATGAGCTTCAGTGGAGCTTCGGTGCTGATGCTAGAAAGGCAAAAATGAAGTAATAGGGATTACTTGATATCAGTAAGGTTAAATGTATTGTTATATTGCAGTGATAGCAACATGCTTTTACATCTGTCTGCTCCTTGGGAATTRAAAAAAACCCCACCTATTGTAGAAGAGAATAAGTTGTACCTTACTTTGCAGTAGCATGTAGAGGTAATGAGGAGTTTAAATAAGGGACACTTAGGTGGGTAACCTGGCATACTTAGAGACTTTGACTTCATAATTTAGTAGATAACATTTTTTTTGCTCACAATCTKTATGTATATAGTGCCCTTCCATGGCTTTATACAGCACTATAGTATTGAATGTGTTGTTTTTCAAATAACGCATAGTAGATGTCTTTTTCTTTTAGGGTCACTTGAATCCTCATTACACTTTTTTAAGGTGATATGTTCCTGTCAAAATTTCAGCTAGGCTTTCTCAGCTATCTGTATTTCCTTTGTGATTTTGCTGGTCTTGTTCTTTTGCCTGAGGGTCCCTGGCTGGAAATGCACCCTGAGTGAATTCATTCAGCTTGTGGATTATCAAGCAGTGTTAATGTGTGATAATGTGTTAATGCTAATGTTCATTCCCCTCCAGAGATGTCTGACTTGCAACAGTGGGTAAAATGATTGCATGTTTGTAAAGTTATTTCGGATCCTATACAAATGTAAAATGTTATTTTATTGATTAAAAAGCTGTATTTTTACCACTTAAAAAAAATACTGTAGAACTAAAGTGAAAGGTTGAGAGTCAGTTGTGTGGCACTAGCACACAGTCTAAATCAGTCAACATACATAAAGTATAAATAAGGATGAACTTGTCAGAAAATTTTCAAGTAGTTTYCCTTCATTGTGAGCTGTAGAGACTGGACTTTTACAGGCCTTTAAGCAATAAATAGGGGCCTGGTTGTGATTTAATTTGTCTTAGGTTTGTTTTATAAAGAAAAGCATCAAGTGTGCTGGTGTAACCGTTCTCAGATGGCTTCTCATAGGTGTAAAGCACCATGAAAAAACTTTTAAGCATAGTGATTGCAGTTGCCCAGGCCCCTCTGTAGGAGGATATTTGCAAACTTTGCATATCAAAATGGCAGTATAATCCCCAAGATTTTACCAACAGCATATCAATTACCCATGTTTTGCTTTCATGGTTTTTATTGTAAGTAACTACCCACTCTTGGTTAAGAATACAATTGCATGTTTTGTCGGATAGACAATTCAACCTCATGATTTAGTATTTGCTGAGCTGGCAGGCCTATCAGGTTCTTCGTCCATATTGATTTTAATTTACTCTTTGAATCTCATGCAGAAACTTTATATTTCATATAGTACATGATGAGAGATGGAGCTGTAAGAAACCTTCTGTAGTCACCAGTAAAACTGAACTGTTTCAGGTTTTGTGACGCAACCAAAATTTATGAGCACAGATGCCTTTAATTGGAAGTTCGGTAACTTACACAGCTCCTATAGTACTGCTTACTTTTCTGAAGGATTGGTAAAATTATTCTGCAATATTGAAAGCAGTTTTCAACCCACAGAGACTAGAAGGATGTTCAAAGTTAGAGACAATACAAGGGAGGGAAACTAAACAAAGGAAAAGTCATGCTATAAAATAAGCAACTGCAGACAATTTGTGTGTCTCAAAAAAAGGTCTTCATGGAGGTATGTGAATAATAAACATATTTATGCAAGATAAGGAAAGAGATTTCTCTCATATAGAGAAAAGCAAGGAAAAGAATATGAATCTAAAATTAAAGGTGGAAAAATACATAACGTACATATAAAAGAGTGAAAACAAGTGGTGTCTTCTGCTTAGCTTTYGTGTACCCTTCCATGAGTGGCTGGTAATAGATTAGGCAAAAAAGATTTGGCAAAGGAATAAACTACTCAGTGCTTGTGATTAGAGGTTTAACAAATTAAAGACACAGAGGGATTAGCAAGAAGGAATATCGTATTGACAGCAYTGCCAAAATCCCATAAGGTTTCTCCCAACTCTAGCATGTTTTACTTTGTGAATATAATCGTCTTAAAGCATTAATCCTGCCTTCTGTGCTCTTCTTATTAATTTAGGTAGCTATTGCAAGGGCTCTGTGAATGTCTACTGAATTCCAGAAAATATGATTCATTCCATGGAAGCACTGTGCTAATAATATTACATCCACAGTATTGGTGAAGTTTTGTCTTAGAGCATCTGCTACGCTTTCTGAAGCGGGACACCCACAGATCATATGTTTTAGCAGACCTAGATTACCACTGGTAGTGTTTTTAATAAGAACCGTGTCCCTGAGAGGCAGCTGTAACATTGCCTCCTTTCTAGCTGGAAACTTGTAAAGAAGAGTTGTTATCATATCTGATCCATGGGAGAATGTGCTACATCAGGGTCAGTAATTGTTGAACAGTATTTTTGTAAACATTCAGTGTATTTGCCTGTGTTTTCTGCTTAGAATTCTGGCAAATGAATACTACGTCGCAGAAGTTTGTTGTAAAACCAGGACACAAAAGAAGTAAAAGGCAGGTATGTGCCAATATGYTCACTTATAAATAATATGCCAGTATTGTGCCTGCTGAATTAATTCTTCCAGATGGAGTCCTGTTGCTGCTTCTGGTTTGGCATAAGGTCTTTCTATATCAATATAGCTATTACAGAAAGGGGTATCGAATGTTGGATATCTRTCTATCTATATGTATGTATATGTATGTATACACACACTTTTATATTTATATTTAAATAAATATAATGCTGGATTCTGCTRCACATTACTTACCTTAAGAGTTAAGCTCCTCTTAAGTGATGAGGAGCRACTGAAATGTCAATTCCAAGAGAATTACTAGATACCCTAAGACACGCATGTTTTGCCCAWATCACCCCCCATCCTTATTTTTATAAAACCACATAGCAATTACTCCCCGAAGCTCCATGTAGTCTTCTGATGTTAAATCTCAAAATYAGTGTTTTTATGAACATGACAAAACTATCTACATTGCTAAACTGCAGATGAAAAAAATAATTAAAATATTTTCCATCAGTTCTAATGTAGAGTTGGATCAGAAAATCCGAATTAGTGAAATATTTACAAATAGGTTTTATGTTACAATGCGGACAAGTATCTACATTATCTCACTTGACTTTGATTTAATTAATATTATAAATTAAAAGTTCAATTCCTATTTATTAAAGAAAGGAACCATTAACTCCAGACTTTTGTCKTCTTTACACTGGAAAGATAGCAGCAATTCTTTGCACTTTAGGACTAGAGCTCAAYTGATGGTATTGGTTAAAATGGGGCTAGTTCAAGGGTTCTGAACAGTGCAGGCAAACTTGAAATACTGAGAGCAGTTGGAGAAGAAGATGACTTTTACATCTGTAACTAATGTAAGCATCTTGGAGGTGGAAGAGGAGTGAGAATGACATCAGAGAAATTCCAGAAATCATTTTTGAGGTTCTATCAGGTGGTTTATAAACTAGCCATTACGCTGGATTTTCAAAACATAATGGTGTTATAATTGTCCTGGAAAAGTCAGGAAAACAAGCACCTCATGGAGAAGCACAGTTGTAARTATTCCTAAACTAGAAGTAAGTATGACACTGAGATGAGTACTGTGTCCAGTGTATGAATCATGTAGTATTTGAATAAATAATACAATTGTTAAAAGAATTTTTTAGTGAAGAAGTCAGGGTGATTCCTTTTCTCTGCAAAAAACAGTTAATGTTTTTAGCTGATAYAACCCATTTTTTACAGAGAGAGGCCCAATGGGAGTTTACTTTTAAAAAAGCTAAGATGGAGGGTCAGATGTGGTGAAAGACTTGATTTCGTTGTTTAAGGTTATATAAATGTTCTGGAGGAGGTGAAATTTGAGGACTGTACATTAGAAAAAAATCTAGCTCATTCACCCTACCAAAAATATCTCAGTCAGTTACACAATAAAATTACATGCCCATTTTTGCTGCCTGCTAGTTCAGACAAATACTACTGCTTTTTAGGGTACATTTAAGATTTTATATACTGATGTAAGTAAGCACCAAAAGTGCTATCAATACCTAAAAACAGAATGAAAAAAAAAAAAGTTTGGTTTTCTGAAGATACTGCTCTATTTGTAGGTTCGCCAGATTCCACGTAAAGTGGAAGAGGAAACAAAATACATCGAGTTAATGATTGTAAATGATCATCTAATGGTAAGACTGACATGCTTCAATATCTTACATTTACAAATAACCTAATGTTGTCTTAGTTTGCATGTAAAGCATGAACAACAAAGAACAACGTCTAAGTAGAATAAATACCGGGTGTYCCTAAGACAAGGGATTGTGGTCTCGTTAGCCGTTGAAGCTGCAGTGAGGTAATTTCACTGAGAATGGATCCAGACCTGAGTATCRGAAAGTAAGGTCATAAATTAGAACTGTGTCATATGATGACTAATATAAGTGTGACTCTTAAGCTGATGCTTTTTATTTCTGGCTTTCTTGAACACTTTTCTTAGTTATAGTAACTCAACAAAAAACAACKTAATTGCACAGCTTTTATGACAGTGGGGAGGTTAAAGGAAATTTTGGGGATTTTTTGATATGTCCAAGTAAATACAGATAAAATTATTTTTTAAGCTTATACTTTTTCAGAGAGAAAATGAATAAGCTATTTAATGTGATGGAGGAAAATGTAAGAAAGATGAGAATCTACAAGAAAAACCAGGCATACTCAAATAGGGGAAGGTACAGATTTAAATCAGCAAAGATGATTAATAATTAGTGAAAGAAATATCAAAGGAAATGTTGAATTCTTAATCTTTTGCAGTCTTCAAATCAAGATTGGATGCATTTCTGGAAGATGTGCAGATGTGCCTATTTCTGTCAAACAGAAATAATGGGATTCAATAGTGAAGTAACTGGATAAATTCTGAGACCAGTGATGCTCCTTAGACTGGTTACATTAGATAATTTTATGGTCATTTATGGCTTCAAAGTCAATGTATCTATAGGTTTTTATGTACCCTTTCTGTAACGTGCAGCTTCTCACAAGCAATGGGCATCAGAGTCTAAAAGGAATCTGCTACTGTCCTTGGGCGGTTTTGGCAGTTAACGTTGTACTCCTCTGTCAGTTCGGTTTGGTGGATGTAGCGATAAATTCTTTGATGAGAGGGGATAATATTGGATGCAGACTTCCTTAAATTTGTGTGGTTGTGTTTGAGCCTGAGGACCTGAAGCCACAATTTGCCCATTGATTTCTTCCCAAGGACGATGCTTCCTAGCTGTGATTAATTATAGCTAATGTGTCAGTCAGTCCGCTTAAGGGAGAGTTCTTGGAAGAAAACACTAGTGAATATATAAGGCTGGATAAGCCACATACTTTCTTCCAGTGGCAAGGAAGGGCTTTTCCCTTGCTCCGTGACTAGGGCTAGTGTGTATGTGCATTTTGATTATTCTGTGGGTGTACAGTAGGTGCAGCAGTAGATGCACTGTGCGTGCAGCTGAAGCCCTGCAGAGGTGCGCAGAGTGGGTGTAGGCACAGYGTCCTCCTGGTGTCCAGCTTTGTGGAACCTCTGGGAGAGACAGCAGGAGGTTGTCACCGTCAGAGCGGGTTGGATCATTTTCCTTTCCCTTCAGACATGCTTTTCAGACATGACAGAAAGCCCTCTAATGGGCGTGCTCATTGCCTGAGAAACCCCTTCTTATGTTCCCCAGAGAACATGTTCATTGGAAACCGCTGAGTCAGTTCCATCACGTCAGGGCGAGACCCCAGGTCCACGGAGAGCACAGACCTGGCTGCTGGCCACGGTTTGACAGGTTGTGCTGCAAGGTTGCGTGTGGCCCAGGGGCTGTTGCTTGAGCATCACTGCACTGTTTTGTATGTGGCTAGTTTTCCTCCTGGTTAAATGCCCATATGCGGTGTGAGTAGCCTCGTGATTACGCTGTTTGTCTGCACTGTGGCCAAGCCGGCTGCGTTCTCGTGTGGCTGCAGCTGTGCTGAGAGAGGAGCCGTGTCCTGCCAGCCCCAACGTGCCTATCGGCTGGTGCTGCTCCACCAATCTGCCTTCTCAGCTGKGCGCCTAACCGTAACTCTTAAACAGGGGAAAAGCTTTCAAAGGGCAAATGTTAAAGCCAACTTATAAATTAATATACTTAAAACATTTCCATAAAATAAAAGAAACTTGGAGACCTGAAGTCTGATATTTTATTTGCAAGTAGAGACTTAAGTGGTGTACATATTTCCATTCATTCTTATACTTTATTTTCTGTTTATTTTGTACATCTTTCATTCATTCTTTCTACCATTTTTCTCTTCACACTCCTTCTGTTATTTTATTAAGTGTAACTTATTACACCTTGTTCTTGGTGATTTCCCCTCATTCCTGCTTAAAAGTATGCCTCTCCCACCACTCAGCTACCCAGCTGTTTCTCTTGTTCACTGCAAGACCCTAGCTTTTAGAAAATATGGAGCATTATGCTTCTAAGATCAAGCTCTTGGGATCCAACGTGATTAAGCTCTTCTGAAAATCTTTGCCTTTGTGTCTTAAATTCTTCTAAGATACTTGTCACTTTTATACCATTGGGGCTCTTTATAAGTGTTTTTCAGCAGATAGGGGGACCAGAAAACTATTTTCAGTGTAAAATGTCATCTTTATAGAACTATAATATAGATCTCAGTAAAGATACCATTGCAATCTGATTACTGAAGTGGGTTTGAACCAGTTTCTGTGGAATTCTGGAGTGTGATATTGTAAATGAAGAAACCAAAAAGAAGGCTTAAGAAAGAGCTAAGAAAAAATAGAAAGTCTGATAAATGAAAACATAGATGCAGGCAAAGTTGACTTAAACACCTCTGAAAAAATTTCAACCGTGGATTTTGAATTGCTAACTTCTATATTAGCATTTGCCAATTAACTTTTAAAATGCCAATAATAAAGGTAGTAAAAAGAATWATAATGTGTTCCTGCTCATATAGCATTTTTCAGTAAAGATCTTAAAATACTTTCCAAACATTTATTGATAGATCCTTGCAATAGCTGTTGTGAAATACRTTGGTATTGTGCATTTCTGAGAGATTTCATGCTATCACTTACTAACATTACATTCAGCACAGAAGACCCAGCCTTGMACAGAGGTTCTACTGTTGATAAAATTGCTTTTTACTCCATACTTTTTTGGAAATTGAGTTTGTTCTTTCTAAAATCTGTATTTATAACTTGGCTGTGTTTGTGTTACAGTGTAAAAAGCACCGCTTATCAGTTGGCCATACAAATAGCTATGCTAAATCAGTTGTCAACATGGCAGATTTAGTAAGTATCACTCAAATACTTGTTTTTCTACCTGTGAGATAAATCATGCAATTATCAATAGGATAATCATAAGAATTGTCTGTTCTTGGTATACCTAAAAGTAACATATGTGAAGGTCACAGATTTTCATTTAGAACCAAAGTCAGCCAAGTGTAAGCATTTTTCTAACATAAAGGRTAAGAGATCTTCTGCGGCTTCAAAGGTTTAAGTACCCTGCTGGACTGACTCCTTGAATTTGAGTTGTGAAGGGCACCTTTGGTGTGACAGTGTTTAACGCAGGATCATGTATTGACTACAGCTGAAAGTAAATAGAYGATCTAAAATTAGAATGTACTAAAATTTCTCAGAAAAAATAGGCATTAGAGTAAATGAATTAGAATAGGAACAATCCATAGAGATGGATTATATGGATTATAGCTGTAATGCTAAATCCAGTGAGTTTAGATGAATCAAATGAGAATCAACTGAGGCTTTTATGCCTCACTGCAGAAAATTCTATTACTTGAAAATGAAAAACATTATGCCTGTGCTTGACACCCTTTGGTGTGCGCTGTTAACCCCCAGCCATCAAAGGATTGCCCCATTTTGCATGACTTGGCTGGTATGAGGTTAAATACTACTGAAGAGGTGTGTAAAAAACAGCATTTCTGTAGATTGCTCTTGAATAGGAAGCCTTTCATTTGTGTCACTGAGGTGTACTGGACCTTATAAAAGCGAGGTAAATTTGAACTCTTTGAACTCTTTGAAATATTTCTGTAGTAATCTGACAAAAATCGCACTTCATTTCTATGAACCTTTATACAGCCTGCAGGGAATCCTTTTTTGGCATGAGGGAACCTACTGAAAATCTAGATTTTATTTTTTTTTGTTTGTTGGTTTTGAGATAAAACTGCATAGGAGAATCAAAAGTGTATTAGTACAAACTAAGTATTTAGTAATGCAAGATATTGCAGAAAAGGGGATAAAAACCACCTTTATCCTATTTGACATAATATATTTGTTCATTCTGTTAATGTACTAGATATATAAAGAACAACTTAACACCAGGATAGTATTGGTTGCCATGGAAACCTGGGCTACTGATAACAAGTTCACCATATCTGAAAACCCCTTGGTGACCCTACGTGAGTTTATGAAATATAGGAGGGATTTTATCAGAGAGAAAAGTGACGCAGTTCACCTTTTTTCGTACGTAACCTCGTGTGATGTTTTATTACTGTTTTCTTCGTACCTCGGGGGTTGCTTATCACAAGTGGCTAACGCATCTTGTGTGTGTAATCCACAGTACTGCAGAGCGTAACGTTTCTGCTGGGGACGGGGGGGAAATTAGAGCAATGCACCAACTGCTTGGTAGTGCAATTGGAGATTTTACTGGCACTTTAGTTTTAACTTGTTAAGCACAAGCTGCATGCGCTGTGATTTTTGGTTATTCTGTGCAGTTAACTACACCGCAAGCACAGTCACAGCTGCCTGAAAGGTAATGCATGGCTCCGTGGTGCAGGTTTGCTTCTGCTGCGGTAAAGCATTGACAGCCTTGCTATAATATTTAAAAGCAGAATGTGCGCTTTGAAACCAAGGACTTCTGCTTAAAAGGAAAACATGCAATATGGCCTGCTTTACTTTGCCAATGACCTCCACGCTGCAGGATTTCTGAAGTGTTTGAGTTCCTTAAAGCAGTTTGTTCTTCAGAGAAACATTCACAACAAGAATAGTGAGCTAGGATGAATGCTGTTTTCTCTGAATCTCTCAATCATTTTGAGAATAAGGTTGATAAACAGAATAAGTGTACAAAAATAGAGGAAACATTCGTGATTCTTGACCCACACAAGATAGGCCAGGCAAATTGCCCCGTAAGAATCCTTGTCTCTCCGTGCTGACTTTTTAGGAGCTTACATGAATAAACTTAACTTAAAACCTCATTTTAACATAACTTAAATTAGGAGACATGTTATCCAGCTGCAATATCCAGCCTGTCAAATTTTTATGCATACACTTCATTACTGTCATTGACTTCTTATATGAAGAGAGCTACTCAGAGCTGCAGTTAGTGCTTGCAGATTTTGATTCCTCTGTATTTCAGTTTTTCATCTGTAAAATGGGAATCAGTTTTTCTTAAAAGTGTTTGTGTATTGACTACAACAAAGAGGGTCCTGTTTGTCCCTGTGGTGGGGACTCTGGGTACCACTGTGATACTAATTCCAATACTGACCATAACAGCAGCAGCAACAGTGGTGTTTGACGTATTGCATTCATAGATTATTTAGAAATATCAAGTTCCCAAATTGYGTTTTTTAGTAAGACACTGTTGAGTTGGGAGGTGAGACTGGCTGATGTGATGGTACACAGTTTACAAATGTACTTCTACCCTCAGCAGAATTACCTGTTTGTATTCTGTTTCTTGGTGATTCTGTTTTCTTTTGAAAAATCAGCTTGCCACAGCAGATATGGATCCGTGCTGTGAAGCGGTACAGAGTTTCTTTTGTCCAGTGACTGGCAATTGTTTGTACTGACATGGGCAGTGTCAAAGTGATGGACAGATTTAGACTCATAGAGTAATTGTATCCTGGATTAGATTGCCTGCAACTCCAGGGAGTTTTCACCAGCCTCTGCTTCAGACTGCTTGATACAGCTTTCACCTAAACCTTTCACATCTACATTGCCCACCTAGACCTGTGTCTTCTAACCACTTGCCTGTTACAGCAGAAGCCTTGTGCTTTGGCGCTGCAGTGATGTCTCTCGCTCTCTGTCTGTAGCTCGTTCCAGTGCAGGCTGCTGAAGTCCWTGTGTTAAGGTAGTGTGTGAAAAAACAAAAGGCTCACATGCTTTTTTTGAATGGTTGTCTGTTTTTCCCATCTCTACATTTTGTTTTCGCATAGTTTGCAGCATGGTGGTAGCAACTGGCATTTGCAAATGCTGGTGTCTTATCTGGAGAGGAAAGGGTAAATACTGGGATGGTTAGGTGAGAAGCTTGGGGACTGAGCGAGGTAAACTTCTTTTCTCCTTTTTGTCAAAGGGGGAGTCGATTCCAGAGCAGTCGGAGTGGCATAGCTCACACTGGTGGCATCTGTTCCTTGCTTAAGGGTGGAGGTGTGAATGAGGTAGGTGTTGATATCAATAAGAGCAAAAAGTGGTGGAAACCACAGAATTTATCTGCGTAGATATGTTCTCAGCATATCTTGCTGTTTCGTTGTTGGTACAGAATTTTAGTACAGCTACGTAGAAGGGATGTTTCAGTAAAGAATGGTGCTTGAATAAAATCATATATCGGTTCCAATATGCTTTTGAGCAGTGTCTGATCTTGTCATTCTTACTTGCAGCCACAATGGCAAGAAAGAAACAGTTTCTCTTACTTGTTCTTAAGCYAGTTTTTGGTCTTCATCACTTGCCCATTATGTAACTGCACTGAAGTGAAGTGCTATAACATTTTGCATCTGTTCTTGCCTTAAAATAATACCTTTAAATGAGAAAATCCTAACTTGTATCTGAGATACTTGTATCTAGTTGATTACTGTTTCTGCCTTGCTTCTTACTTTTCAGTTCGGAAAACCAGACTTAATGGCAGTTACTCTGGCACAGACTTTAGCCCAAAATATTGGCATTTTCTCAGACAGAAGAAAACTAATAAGTGGTAAGTTTCTTTGCTTTTTCATCTTCTTCCAAGAGAGGATCTGAACATCTGTCTGGAGGAACTTACCAGTGTCTGATATGATTTTTCATCATGGCTCTCACAATATCAGAAAATTTTTACTTTTCATGTAATAACATGAGGAGAGACTGACATACCATGAATCTTCCTCTATAAAAATGCTGTCATTTCCCCTGCCTATAATTACTTGTAGCACTAATGTCACCATTTGACTAAAAATAGATCATAAAGATGTCTGGCACCTCCATTCATTTCAGTGAGTCCTACAGTCCTACAGACTAAGTATCTGCCATCCTATCCTGCAAAGATAGGCATATATTGCTAGACTGAGGATGGGGAGCCACCTCAGTCCTGTGATGCAAGGTGGTCTTGCCCACATAGTTTTGCTTTGAGTGGATTCCTCTTTATTACCCAAATCTCCTGTATTCGCCACTCCACTGCTTGCTACCGAGTGTCTACTATAACATTGGTATTCAACTTGTTATTAAACCTTATTTACCTGCAACCCCTTAATTCAAATCTTCACCCACAAGCATTTCATCCTCACGGGTTCCACTTTGTACAGTCCCGCCACATTGAGAACAGTGGATTATTAAAATAATCATACAATTTTAAAACTATTTGGATGATGGAGTGCTTAGGTATTAGATAATGTATGCTTATATAGCTGATAAAAAACCAAGATTATTACTATTTTTTTTAAATGAGCATATGAAAAAATATTATAATCACTATATTGAATGATAGAATTCTCTTTTTAGATGATTTTTTTTCAGCCATTGTAAAGACAATAGATAATGGAAAGATATAGCCACATATAGAAGTTTCTGCAGTTCACATAATTTTATTTTGAGAAATATTCAGGAATGTAGGAAAGATGGTCTGTTCTAGCAAGATGTTCARTGTTCATTTTCCACTTGATATGGGGGCAGAAGCAAAGTGAAAATAAGAGCGATGACTCCCCTGTCTTAAGGCTGAGCAGAGAAAAAGCAGAAGTTTTTAGGGACAGGGAGGGAAAACAAAACTAATGGACAGAGCCTGTAGTATTAGAAAAGAACTGAAAAATTCTATAATGGATTAAAACATATCATATCTTTTGCTCTGGAAATTTTGGAAATCCAGTACCTTGACTTGGGAGGAAGACAAAGAGCTGACTCTTGATTTGCAGGTGCCTGAGACTGACAGTGCAGTTTTCTGTGACTTCATTTAAGAGAAGGAGGGACAAACAAGACATGTTTTTAAAGCTCAGAATTGCATAGAAACAGGTGTAGGCTTTGAAAGAAAGTTTACCAATATGCACAGGTATGCTTAAATTAAGGTGTGCAATAAAATAGCAAAAGATCTTTTTTAGATTATATTTAAATGTAAAACGAAGTGACTTCAGTGTAATTTTGCAGTAAGAAGTGTATTATTTTGGACTCTTACAAGACTCTGTAAATTTTACTTTTTTTATTGTCAGGTGAGTGTAAGTGTGAGGACACGTGGTCTGGATGCATAATGGGAGACACAGGGTAAGCATTTCGCTGGAGGCAGTATCGTGTCATTCATACAATGATATAAAGGAAAAGTGTGAACATAGATGCCTTCTGTGTTTCAGCAGAATATTTCTATGAATTATTTTTCAGAAAGGTATTATCTGCACAGCATACTTAGAAAAGACACCTTCAAAGTAATGTGTGAACATGAGAGATAATGAGAGGATGAGAGAGGGATTTTAGTGACTGCTAGTTGAACAAAGAATAGCAGCTCAACAGCCAAGCCAGTTCTTTGTGAAAGAAGCAGAATCATGTTTAACTTGTTTTCTCCTGTGAATTTGCTGTTCAGTAGGCAAAAGAATAATGACACATCCAAATTCTTGAAATGMTGTGATCAAATTTCTTATGTATATGTCATTTTCTGTGGTTCTTCATAAACCTTTTGTATGTATTTTTAATTTTTTACCCCCAATTTGTGTAGTATATGAAAAAGCCCACTCCCTTTAGAGGCCTAGTATACATCTGCCCACAAATAAAGTCACTAGAGAGATTTTGTATAATGGTTTTTAGTGCATTGGGAAATTTTTACTTTTAGATGAAATTTGATCAGACTCCCTAGACAGCGTGTTTGGGCCTTAATTCTTTGTATTACAGAGCTGTCTTCTGTCATGCGTATGAACAAAACTATAGTCTACTTTTAAATACAGACAATGCTTCACACTTCTAAAGGTATTTCAGTCTGACGTATACATTTTTCTAATGAATTTGTAATCAGTACAATTTGTGAACAAAAATAAGCATACTTCATTCAAAGGTCTTTAGAAATGCGAATGTGTGCCTTTTTAAAGCTTTATTTACCTAAACACATACCAAATAAGATTTTTTTTTGATTGTTTCTAATAGGCTAAAAAGCTTGGGAAGCTTCCTTTTTTTTTTTTTTTTTTTTTTTTGTAAAAAATTACTTCTTGTCTAATGATCTTTAAATTCTTTATCTAAAATCCAAACCTTTCAAATAATTATAGACAAAATAATATCATATATTTACAAAACTGCTTTCAAGATGATGAATCCTAGATTTTCTGTAGTCTTTAGACCTAAATCATAAACACCAGAAATGGAAAAAAAGCAGTTATGTTTTGCAAGCCATAACTGCAGTGACTTTGCAGGATTGCTTTTTATAGCACTTTTGCTAATRTGTTTTTATCCAGTGATAAGCATGATACAGGAAGACCCTTAAGACTCTAAAATTTGATTGTTGCATAAATACTCTTGTGACTGAGGACCTAAATATAAAGATAACTCGAGTTACTTCAGGGAAAATTTTTCCCTGTGGAAAGGATCCATTCAAAGCTTCTCTTTGTCAATTAAAGCTCATTTTGTTTGTAAGTGGTGCACTGTGCCTTATATTGACTCTGTCCTGGGATAAAATTTATTCAGTGAGGCATGAGAGAGAGGACAGCAGAAATGTTTGCTGATACTGGTTAGAAGCTTGTTTTAAAACAGTATGACATTGTTACATAAAAATTCTGTGGGCCAGGACAGCAATTTTGTCTTAGAGGGAAATGAGCTGTGAGCAATCTTTAAACAGATCCTGTGTGGGATAGGCAGCAGTTGTCTCCTACAATATGAAGGGGAAAAAATAAATGCATTTCTGAGATTAGGTCCTTTAGTGGAATTGATCATTTTTGTGAGAACTACATATTGTATAATAAGGGTTTGTGGTATTTGGCATAAAAGAACTCAGAGTGAAATCCTTTTAACTTACCACTTTATGAGATCTCTACCTCATTGCTAAAAGTTACTTGCCATTTATGAAAGCAATTTAGCAATTAGAATGAATTACAAGCAGGTATCTTCACTCTGAACTGAACTCTTCCGAACGGTGTACTCTCGTACTTTTCCTAGAGTATAATTATATGTTTCTCATCCCTCTATTTTGAAAAAAGAAGATACACTGTAAAAGCACTGTAGAAAATAATCCTGCCATCTCATTTCTTTGCAGATATTATCTTCCAAGCAAGTTCTCCAAGTGTGATATTGAAGAGTATCATGAATTTTTAAACAATGGAGGTGGAGCTTGCCTTTTCAATAAACCCACCAAGGTAAATATTACCTCATTTTTGAGTATTATTTCTATTATATTTCTAATCTAGAAGAAACCAAAATTATGGGGAAAGAACTCTGTAATTCTGAGATTTATTTAATCTCTAAATTCCAGATTTCCTGGTGACAGCTTGGTGAAAGTGGCTGATTTTAGTTCATACTAGTTTGGCAGTCATATTTAAATAATTTTTAATAGGTAGTTTCATGCCCACAGAATTCTTCCAGGCATCRATTTAGAACCATCCCTTATGCATTTTTCTTTTGTATATTGTAATTACAGTATGCTGTTGAATTTATTTGCTAAGGTTTCCAGTGTCTTGGTAAACTCTGCGCAGCTCTAATTCTAATTTGCTTTGGACTGATGTCTTCTGGTGCAATACTCTGGAAGTTGAAGCAAGATTGCTTTTGTTTCATATCTATCCYGAGGACAACATAGAGCTCCTAGAACCTCTCTAGTGATCGCAAAAAGCAGTCTGCTTTTTGAACAGTGATTGTTAACAGTTGCTTTTGATATTCTCTGAACTGGAGAAGGCAAAGTTAATGCTTTTTGTGCTCAGAGAAAGATTAATAAATTAGCACCTTCTGAAATACCTAGTTTCACCATGAGATTGTTTCCCCTCTTTCCTACAATTCTCTGAAAGGCTTTTACAGTGGCTTTTCACAGCAGTGTTTGAAAACTGTGACTAATTTTTCAAAATGCTAGGAGAGGCAGGGCAGGTGAGAAGGCCACGTGCTGCAGAGGACAGGCATCACCGGGGTGTTCCTCGTGCTCTTCAGGRGCCGCGTGGCAGCAGTAGGCACTGGCTGCACAGCTCGTCACYGGGCTCTGTTCGAGGTGCTGGTTGTGACTCTTTCCTATATATAATTAATGTTAACCTATATTTAATGGTTGTCTTTCAACAAGCAGAGGAAAGAGACTAAGGCAGATAGACAGTCTAACTTTTTTTAAAAAAAAAAAAAAGACTTGGTAGCTGAAGTGGTCACAAATGTAAAAGGGAAAGACGATACTAGAGCCAGCATGTTCGTTCTGGAGTGACTGAGGAAAAAGTATAATTTCTGACAGATTCCACACCCACAGAATTTCAATAAATGTTAGAGAGTAAGGGAAGGCATCAAATCTGGACAGTTTAAGAATTGCAGGTTTGAATATTTCTTATTAAGAGAGAACTGATGTTATTAATAAATAAACAAGTGTGAGTTTACTTTTTCTGGTGCGTGGCACCTACTGAAAGCCACAGACAAAACACCATCCGCTGTTCTGGTGTCTGTAAGCAAAAGTTTGTATCTGCTTATCTCTGCAAAATGTTTCATGGAAGTACATATTATTAAAAGTGAGAGAGAGCATTGTAATTCATTGATAAGATATATGACTTTTTATTTTTTAAAACATCCTTGCGTTTTAGAAGTCTGCCATCTCATTACAGGTAGAGAGAAATGTTAGAAATGATGATTGACTCTTTGCTGAGTGGATTCTTTCCATAACATAATGCCCTCTTGCTTGGGCRGATGTTCACTGCACATCTGTCACTTGGAAAAAAAGAAGAACAATTTAATCTCAGTTTAGATTAGCAGCATTTGCATTTTTGCCAATGGGATATGAAAATGTGAAAGTCAGATGTGAAAGCCATAGTAATTGAATTTTTCATGCATTGTTGTTTGAGTTTTTTTAATGTTATTAATAATGAGCGTCTGTCTAATTCATAAGGCTGTCAGAAAGGCATGTTTCCCAGCAAGAGTGATAAAACATAAACTTACTTTTAAAGAAGTCAGAGATAAAGGAAACGTGATGTGTGAAGCTGCAGTGTTCTACAGTACTCCACTGTAAGATCAGCCTTGATCCCCAAAATTGCTTTACTGACTGCTGGAGCATATTGAGCACATGCCCTTCTTAATGAATAACTGAATTATATAAAGACTTTTGGGGAAAAGTTATCTGATTTGCTTTTCATGTTTTTTTCCTTTCATTTAATGTTTAGTTGGCCCTATGTTCTGCAGGAAATTGGCCTTATGTTTTAAGGCAGCATCTCCCCTTGCCAATCTACTTGTGCAGCACACCTAGAGATACTGAAGAAATTAAGATATCTGCAAAAATACCTTGGAAGCAAGCAGTTTTAATGACTACTTGATTATTATAAAAGAAAATTAATTGCTTATATTTAATGTAGTGTTCTACCCATGCATTTCAAGCTACAGTCAATTTTCCATTTCAAAGAGGTGTCTAAGAATAGCATGTCACATTGTGCCACAAACCCAAACCTGGTTTGTGGCACTGTTGAAGTGTGTGTAGTGACACTCCAGCCTGTGGGCTACTGGCAGCAAGGCAGCAGCAGCAGCAGCAAGAAGGGAGCTGTGCACCTCGAGTGATTTACTCTTGCAGATGGCTTGCAAGCACAGTGGTTTCTGGAATGGTCCTAGTCCTAGTTTAACTGRAGAGCTGGAAGGACAATCTGCAGAATTTCAGGCTATCTGTCTTGGTGAGATACTTACATACCTTGTCATTTATCTAATAAAACTTACTATTATGTTTTTTTATGCTCAAAGAAAACTTTTTTTTTTCTTTTTGCAGAATCACCTTTAGAAATTTTAGAATAAGGGAAACAATGAAACAGGAAGGAACAGAGTGTAAAGGTCTATTAAAAGAGAGCAAAGCAAGGGTTCTTATTAAAAAATGGTGAATGAATCTTGCTTGTGGGAAAGGAAATTATTGCTACCGCAGATATATGGATTTGGATATTTAAAGATGCWGCTTAGTGAGGAGGGTGAAGGAAAAGTAGAGAAGGGCAGAAGTCTTATCAGCAGTGYTTTCTCAGCCGGCTCTGACAAATGCTTATTGAAAACTGCTGCAAATTCAAAAATACGGTATAGGAAAAGAGAAGTAAGTAGCATCTGACARTAGCAAAGACTAAATAAGAATCATAGCCTCTCTCTTCATTTCTGTGTTGTTTGCTTCTGAATGACAATTTTTGTGGCTTTTCCTTCTCAAGCTATAATACAGAATTCAACCTGGGACACAGCTGTCATCACTCGAGTTCAACAATTGCACCCCCTCTAACTATAATGAAAGCGTTGTATTGTTTTAAAATTTTTCATTTATTGTCACACTTCTTATTCTTGAATGTGGCTTCTGCTTAGACTGAATCTGCTATAAAAATGGCAGTCTAACACAGGTGATAACATTGCTCTGCAGAATTGTTGAATTAATTCATTGGGTTGGTTGTTCTCCATGTGTTTCTTTTGTGTTGTTTCTAATCCAATTCTGCCTGAGTTGTGGGTGCTGTGTTTATGATAATGCATTTGGAGTGCTAGCTAAAAAACATGTTGTACAGAATAAATATGACAGTGATTCCCTTAGGAAAGACATGTCCTTTGATTTCTAATTTTGCTCTACAGCTTCTGGATCCTCCAGAATGTGGCAATGGTTTTGTGGAAGATGGGGAAGAATGTGACTGTGGGACTATTGCAGTAAGTGCGATGTACTGTATATTAGCRACTGGATTCTCCAGACATATTGCTGCCCATAACCACCATTGACATTAAGTGGAGGAAGACAGGAGATGCTAAGGTCCTGAGATTCTTCTTTTCTTACCTGTTTCCATCATGTTTAACAGAATTTGGGCCAGCTTTTATATTCTACCACCACATAAATCTTTAATAGCARTAACTACCACTGTTTGAGAAAATATGTTTCTAGATGGAGATGTGATGCTGGTCAATGCTAAAATGTCAGCATTTCATGATAGACGCTGTGAGGTTAAAACAATTATTTCCTATACGACATAGGAAACAGCTTTAGTCCCCACAGTGTTTGTTGTGTTTTTTTGTGCCTCCAGGTGCCTGGAGGCCTGGTTAAAATCCGTTCCWGTAGCAAACTAAAGCAAATAGGAGTAAAAGAGTTTAGGGGTCATCTGCTTTTCCCATGTGTTTTTTTATAAGTGTTTATTTTCCTTAGGAGTGTGCCAGTGAAGGAGGAGAGTGCTGCAATACGTGCACCCTGACTGCAGGCTCCCAGTGCAGTAAYGGGCTTTGCTGCAGAAAGTGTCGGGTAAGTACAGTGACGTGTACTGCAGTGTCCTGGCAATAGTGAACTTGTGGTCAGAGGCAGCACAGCACATGTATTTTTGCTGTCAGACCTTGTGTTTCCTTTTCTGAAAGTTTGCCTTTTAGAATTGGCTGAAAACTCGTTCACTTGAGCTATTCTCTGTCTTTTAGACTTCCATTAGACCTGTCTGCTCAAATGTGCACATGTGTACCAACATGTCGTTTCCATCGTGTCTTACACGTTGCTCTGAATTTGCCCCTATGAAACTGAATGGGAAGATTATACAATGAGGGGCCTGAGAGAAGGATATAGTATTAAAAAAAAGAGCAACTAGCAAGTATTCTAAAATGTGTWTCTAGAAGACACCTCACTTTAGTTCCAGTCAAATCTTTCTGTGTCTCTTTGTGCTTGGACTAACTAACATCCCACTGAGAAAAGGGATTGAAGCCCTTATTAGTTATAAGATATTCTTCCTGATATATCAATAAATCGTAAAAGGAGATTTAGGCCGATCTGGAAGGAAGCCCAGCTAAATACGACTTCAAGCAGTTGTTGATATGCGATTTTTATTACTGTTGTTATTAGTTATTAACACTACAGGGTACTGTGTGTAATGTTTTTATCTTTATCTGTGGGCATTTGAGAGTTTCAGTTCCTTCAGAGAAAGATTAGTAGTAGCTGTGGACCATGTTCTTGASTTTGTGCTCATCCTACTGGTAAAAAAAGAAAAAGTGCTGATTATGCAGGAGCAGATCACATTTTCCTAAGCACGTTCCCTTTGTAAATGTAATAGAAAGAAACTAGCAGATTGCCAGTTTGAGTGAATTTGTTCAAGTGTCCTGGTGACATTGGCACCATATTAAAGACTCACAGCCCTTCCTCCTAAAGTTTCTGTGTACATTATTTTTGAATAATGAGAGTAATGGCTCGTTACATATAGAATGGTGAAGGGAAGCTAATGAAGAGAAAGGCAGTATTTTGCAAAATGTRTCCCGGGGAGGTGTTAGTCAGGACAATGCAAAAGACTTAGTTTTAACTGTTCCCAAACTTGAAGTTACCTTCCYGTATAGTGGCCTGCTTGAAAGAAGGCGTGAAAGTGAGATTGCAAACAAAACACGGTGAGGAGGTGATAGTGTACATCCCTGTGTCTCAGAGTATCTCTGACATTCGTGTCTATCTGGATTTTTCACAGACAAGTGGGAGAAAGGTGAGCTTATGGACGAGAGCTGTAGAGTCTACCTCTTCCASGGACGTGTGCTAGTTCATGGCAGCCGAGGAGTTAGCAGTTTTCCTAAATGTGCATCCAGACCCAGAAAAAATGTCACAGAGCTTCAAAATGAACTAGCACAGATTGAGAAACCTTCCAGGGAAAACGAGAATTCTGAAACATGTCTCTGTCCAGGGACGTGACTGGACAGGGAACAGTGGTTCTGACGAAGCTAAGCACAGATAGTCACCTGTAGTGGGTGTCTTCTTCCTTTTACAGGTCATGGTATTTGCAGTGGTACAGGAGTCTTTAGTCGGAATGCAAATGCATACATTAGGTCACTGGTACATTTTTCATTGTTAAACATCTGGTCACATTAGAAATTGGTATCAAATCATTCAGAACCCAATACATTTATGAGTACTTCCTGTTCTACAACAGCAATGGAGCTTTCTAGTAACCACAGTGATTACACCTAGAGATCTATAGCACTCTCTATCTGTAGATCTTAAAGCAGTTCTCAGAGAACATCAGGATTGTTCTCTGTGTTCTACAAAGGCTAGTAAAGGAGTCACAAAAGTGTGAAATGATTTGGGCAGCATAATGCCACAAGCCACTGCAGAGCTGGAGTCCTGCATCCTGGCACAGCGCTTACTCTGGCAGGTCGCATGCTCAGTGCACTTGACAAGTGATGGCTCTGAGAACGGAGGCRCTGGAGTAAATGGCTGTGGACTGACTGTTGGAAGGTCCATGCTGAACAAAGGAAAATCTTTCCACTTCAGTCAGCACTGGGAAATTTCCCTTTTTTAATTAAAASTCTAGGGAAGTATTGCATTCAAAAGAAGATACAGAGAAACCAAGTCACTGATTTTCTGTCCTTTTCCAGTTTGAACCTAAAGGAGTTTTGTGCCGAGAAGCAGTGAATGATTGTGATATTGCAGAGAACTGCACAGGAAATTCCAGCCAGGTAATTTTTATTTCTTCTATCCAAGAAATAYGAAAAATACCTGTAGACTCTCAGTCGATAAGAATGCTACTGTTTTATATAGGGAGTTGTATAAAACTTGTATTAAAMCTGTTACGTGTCCAGAAGGAAAGCATGATAGTGTAATTTTCCATATACCAATCATCTCCTTTGTTGTAGACTTCGTTTTCATCGATGTCTGAATTATCTATCAGTTATTTTCTTTTCCTGTAGTGTTCTCCCAATATTCACAAAATGGATGGATATTCATGCGATAACAAACAGGTAATGAACATTTGAGGGTTTTTTACATTGTTGATACTTTTATAGATTACTTTTTCTAGAATTTAGTTTAGGATTTTCGGAAGTCACGTAGGACATTTCCATTGACATTACTGAATTTTGGGTTTAACMAGATTTTGGAACTAAATGAACAACCTAGAAAGCAGAATCACATATTGGGTGTTTATTTCATTAGAAATGAAAGTCTGGCAAAAAATGGCAAGTCTGTATGTTAAAGTTGTTTCTGTGTGTTTTCTTTCTCTTTAGGGTATTTGTTTTGGAGGAAGATGTAAAACCAGGGACCGGCAATGTAAATATATTTGGGGTGAAAGTGAGTAAATAATATTTCCAGGTGGTTATCATTCATGTGGCTTGGAATATCTTATCTGGGAGCAGTTATGGAAAGATACCTATTCAGAGTCGYTGGAAACAGATAAAACCAACTAGGACTGTATGCTGTGAAAAATATTCACTATGGTCCTGAACTCTGCTCTATTTTGAACTTTGCCCTTCAGTTTTAGGGCTCTTGTTTTTCCTTTGGAGCAGTTGTTGGAGTCCTCCAATTTTAAATACAATTCTTTATGTTTTTCATCCTTTTGTCACCTACATAATTCTTTTGTGGGTTCTCCAGTACTTAATGTTTTGCCTTTTTCATAGGATAGTGATTCTCTCACTATCTTTTACTGGCAGGAACCGTACATTAGTCAAACCTGCAGCATTAGTTGGAATGAAAGAAAGATATAAGAAATTGTAATGGATACACTATAAGGAGGGCTCTGCAAACCAGCATTTAGGCTACATACCTTGTTTAAAGGACARGGGTTTCTGGAAAAATGTCTATCTGTTGCTGAGAATAATACTGTTTATTGGAAAGCAAAATATGTATTTAGCTAGCATTTGGTTAAAGCTGTGTAAATTCCAATGAACTTAGATGCATTGGTATGACAACCACAGTAACCAACAGCAAGAAGTTAGTGATTCTTATGGTCTGGATGGTAAAATAAATACTTTTCTTCATCTTTCCAAATGCAACATTTCTCTAATTATTTTTCTGTCTTTGTAATGTTTTATGTCTGATCAGCAATGTACCAAGTTTAATAGGATTTGATTATTTTATAATTGGGAAACAAGGGAATAGGTTGCAAGGAAGAYTTACAGGAATTTCTCTGTGGTCATATGAAATACCGCTGCTGAATGTTGAATCTTTTACACAATTMTATCAACATTGTGCAGGCTGGACTTGCAGTGATCTGTTTACATAGGACCTTTTACAGATAAAKAACACTTTGAATGATTTCATTTATGTTAGAAAACCAAGGGAATGCAGCCAATATTGAGTTCCTCACACAAGACACAGAAAGTTGGGGGTCTAAATTTGGTTTGGAGACTGTCTCAAAAAAGTCTGATGCTTTTTGAAAGCTTCTTCAATTTAGCAGGATCCTCTAAATGGGAATAATCAATCTGGAAATCTCCTAAGAGCAGCTCTCTCTGAGTACCTACTCTCTCCTGTGATGACATTAGGCTCTTCTGGGCTTGTGCTAAAATCTGGTACTTCCAGAGCATCCTTTGCTGAATAGCTTAGGTGGACAGGCAGCTGAAGAGATGAAACAAATAACATGTACTTTTTCTCTCTTTCTTTTTATCTTTCCATTTTTTCAAGCTCTTTTTCTAGTGTTGATTAACCTACTAATGGTTATTCTGAAATCTGAGGTTTAACTTCTCATTAATAACCACCTAAGGACCCTACACTCATATGTGATTTATTCCAGTGGCTTCCAGATGTTTTGGAACAACAAACCATGGTCAATCTATACAAAATCTTAAAACAGTCATGTGATGCCAACATAAAATTTTTCCCTGGAAACACTGTGCAAGCTGGCAGAGTTTCACAGAGCAACTGCAGACTACAGCTGCAGACCACAGAGATACTGCAGTTCACAGTTTGGGAAGCCCTACTTGCTTTGATTATGCATCCCTGTTTCCCAAAGACCTTGCTTTTAAAAGTCTTCACCATCTTAGAAGAGATTTGTTTCTGTTTTTAGAAGTGACAGCTGCTGACAGGTACTGCTATGAGAAACTGAATATTGAAGGGACTGAGAAAGGAAACTGCGGAAGAGACAAGGACTCTTGGATACAGTGCAATAAACAGTAAGTTGATCTATTTAGAAAAGCTGCTGTGAGATTTTTATCCCTGCTCCTGTTCTGTAGCTGGCATAAAGGGCCTCTAGAGGCTTCTATAAAGAGTTATCTCCTGGCCTGAGGACTGGAGTCATCTGCAAACCTTAGTGCAGTAAGGGGTTATGGGAGAGGAGCTGCTGGAGGATATGATCTCAAACAAGAAAGCACCATTTGGGATCGCTTGAAACTGAGTCATGAATCTTCCTGCTGCAAATAGAGTTTTCARATGAAGGTACTCTGTCCTGCGTGGTGTGGCATATTTTCAGGTGCTGTCAGCTCTCATGAGTATTTCAAATCTGAATATTTGGCCTTATATTTGGAGAAAATCATGGGTCTTTGTAGAATCTATTTGATGAAGGTTTGATCATTTTCTGGGTTACAAAGCCTTACATTACAATATAAGGAACTATATTTTTACAGGCATTGCACCTGTCCGCTTAAGTACAAGAGTCTCCTGAAGAAGCAGTTGCATAAATGTGGAAAACATGATTAGAATGGACCTTGGGAAGCCTTCTAGTCCATCCTTCTGCAGCAAGGCAGAAGTAGCTGTACCAGTGCCATTACAGACATGGATTCTTTACCCTTTAAGAACCTTCAATGATTTGTCATTAGGATGTTTTTTTCCTTAATGCTTGACATCAACTTCTTTAAAATTTAAAGCTGTATTTCTTGTGCTGTTGGTACAGACACAGAGAACAGATTTTTCCTCCTTTTTCAGCAGTCTTTTATACACCTGAAGACTGYTATCAGGTCCCTCCCCAAGTCTTCTCCTCTTTAACCTGAAAAACACAGTTCCTTATAACCTTTTTTATCATAGATCATGTTTTCTGTTCCTATTCCTGTCCTTTTTTCAGCCATGAGTACAAACTGATCATCTTCACGGGTCTCTTCTGAMGTGTATCCTGTTGGCCTTTATTGTAGCTGAGACCAAAGTGGTCACAGGACCCTTGATGAGGTCTTGGCAGTGCTGGGTAGAGCAGAGGGGTTGCTGCTTGTTCTTTAGAGGCAGTTCACTGCTTCACATCCCAGTGTGGTGTTCACCTTACGCTGTGGCATTGCATTGCTGACTTACGCTCAGTTTTCGTAGTATCATAATCCTCTAGATCTTTTCCTGCAAGTTGCCAGATTCTGTATTTGTGCAGTTGATTTTTCCTGCCTAGTTTTGAATCTTTCTCTTCTCCTCATCAAATCCTGCTTTTTAAGATGACTTCTCCATTTTGTTAATGCCATTTGAATTCTCATCCTGACTACAGGGTCTGTATCTATACAGGTTCGATAACCTTATGTTCTGTTCCATAATAAACTTGTGAGTAAAAGTGTTGAAATAATGTTGGAGAGGACAGGCCCCTGTGAAACCCTCCCTTTTGGCAGTGTACAATCTCTGCACACGGTTTGTAAAAGTACCCTGCAAGAGTTCAGTTAAATCTTGTTTCTCTAGCTCCCTTAAAAATGTGTCATCTGGGATTTTGTCTAAAGCTACTGTCTACTGCTTCTCCTCTACCTGGCCTGTTACTGTATCCTAATAGGATAATAAATCAATTTGAAGTAGTCTGTTCTTGACAGCTGCCTTTATGCTATTACTCAGAGCATTTTTGATAATACTTCTTAAAAAAGCTTCTGTCCCTAGTCAAAGCTCAGAAGAGGATCGTTTTCTTGGGAGACAGGGCGTTATTTGAGGGAGTTACTGTCAATGAGAGAAGGCAAGGAGTAACAAATGTGTCATAAAGTAGGAGAAGAAGAACACATTTAATTTAAATGTCCATTTTCATTGGATTTTCTTTTCTGTGAGKGTCTGTTTAACCTTTCAATGCAGGGATGTGCTTTGTGGATACCTTCTATGCTCCAATATATCTAGTGTGCCCAGACTTGGAGAACTTGATGGTGAAATCACATCATCAGTCTTGCAGTTTGGAAAAGTATACAATTGCAGGTGAGTTTCCTATAACCATTATTTTAGCTCAACTCTGTTAAGCTTCAAGAATGGGAACATACATCAGGAATATAGCTGTTTTGTTTGCCCCTCTATGTAGTAGTTAATTTTGCCTGTAGAGACTTAATGCTTTTCTCTGATCTCGTTATACTAAAATTCTTAATGTTTGTGAAGTATTTAATGTACTTAAAATACTTAGACATAAGTCTGTATAGCCAGTGCTAACTGGCAGCTTAATAAATTGCCGTATGTTAGCTGAATCCCAGCTCTAAGTTGAAATAAAGCCCTATACAAGTAAGCTCAGTGTTTTATCCAATAGCAGCTCTTCTACAAGAAAAGTGGTCTTTATTTTCACAGTCATGTTGTTTGATGTAGATATACTGCATTTTGGGTTGTTTTACAGTAGGACTGATGAGATAAGTAAGCCAATACTTACACCTCTTTCCTGGTTCTGTGCATCAAATARTGCAAAGAGAAATGAAGGTATCATCAGCCAAGAGCCCGCTTTCTCAAGCAGTCCCATCCGGTGGCAGCACGCAGCCTCCAGAGTMTTTTTGATTTTCTTGCAGTGGTGGCCATGTGAAGCTTGATGAGGAGACGGACCTGGGCTACGTGGAGAATGGGACGCCGTGTGGGCCGAACATGGTGTGCTTGGAGCATCGGTGCCTCCCCAGTGAATCCTTCAACTTCAGCACCTGCCCAGGCACCACAGAAACCCAAATTTGTTCAGGCCATGGTGTATGTTTTCGTATTCTTTAATCCTTTTTGCCATTTTTACTGAATGTATCTGGTGTTGTGTAGTGTACTTGTCAGATCTTTCAGGAATCCAGCATTGTGACAAAAAGAAGTCTTTTCACCAGAGAAGCTTCTGAAAAGGAAAGATGGAGGGAGCATATAGATATGTGTATATAGTATACTGTAGTCAGGGCATCCTAAGTAATGGATCGCAGTAAGTGCACACTGATTTGACAAAAACATTTTTATCATTTATTTCTTTTACCATTACTTTCTCTAACTTGATTCATATTTCCTCAGGCAATATACTGGAGAATAGGCTTTGTTGCCCACCTCTGAGAAACCTGGGTCTCTGTTCTTCCAGACGCTCTTTTTAATTCCTTCTGTATTGTGTTAACAGCTGAACAGGGTCATAAAGCCATTGGATTTTGTTGGCTGAGAGATATTTCAATCAGGGAAGAGAGCAGAGAGCTGACTTCTGTGCTTGGTGCACAGCTCATGAGTTTGTTTTGTGTGGCATGTTGCACTCTGGTCATTGGAGAGTCCAGTCCCTTTGTCCTTCATAGAGTTTGAAACAGTCTCCAGGTCTCTAGAGCTGACGTGAGAGCAAAAGAATCATTTTCTCATAACATCTTACCTCTTCTGCACTGAATTAACACTTAGCATTTTATTTTAAATTAACCACTTCATTATATTTCAAAAAAATCTACTTTATGAGGTTGTCTGCCAAAGCAATTAAAAATATCTTTATTAAATATATTACACGTAAGAATATACTGATGTACTTAATATAGATCATGTATTTGTATATAGTGATATATTTAATACATTACATGAATACCTAATATATATATTTAAATTGCTGTATATTAGAAATGTTTTGCAAAATTTTGCAGACTGTTAAAATCAGTACTTATTGACTGTACCTGTCTTGTAGTTTAATTACTGGAATAAATTAATTTTCTGAGCTACATTTTTGGCTGCAGGTTTGTAGTAATGAAATAAAGTGTGTCTGTGACCGATTCTGGGGAGGAGATGACTGCAGTTCCCGCATCAAAGATGATATGTTTTTTGATAAAGTGGCCCTCAATAAAGGTAAGTAGTTATACTTTCTATTAGTAATTTGAAAAGTGTGAGTTTGAGTAAGGTCATTAAGCAAAACTAGATCTCCTACTCTTTCACTTTGTATGCAACATGGTGCATCATTTGAGAGCCTTGCACCCTTCCTTCCTCAGCATGAACACTTGCTTTCTGTGCTTGAGGTCTCAGTCCTGCACTGGGATGCGAATGATGGGGTCTCACGAGCATTCAGTACAACTGCCAGGACTTGCATGAGTGCATCTAGTTGTGTCTTGCTTGTTCCAGACATTTGAGTGGTCTTACTAAGTATATTAAGTGTATTAACGAGCAAAAATTTATTAGAGCTCCTCATATCTAGGTGGAAAGGTAAAATGTAATATATATACATATATATTTGATTTTTTGTTGTGGAGTCAAATTTTTATAACGTGGTCACTATGCAGAATGTTTGCACACAAGCATTTTTAGAGCAAAAGTTTTTATTTATCTCCAGGCTTGCATGTAAGAAGRGGGTATATTGTGGAAAAATGAAGGTGTAAATGTTTCCTATCATTGTTATAAAACATTGTGGGAGACAGTTTTTCCCTCTTCCAGAATGCATAGTTTATTCGGCTTCGGAAGGTATTTAAACCAAAAAAGTCACTTTTATTCCAATATAAGTACATATCTAGCAGGCAGATTGTATGGAGCTATAGCAGCTTAACTATATTGATAATGTTATATTAGTATATCTGACACGACTTTCACATGTAACAAGTGTTCATTTAAGGGAAACAGACACAAAGTTTGACGTGCAAATTCTCTTTTCATGTCCAGGCTATACTTCAGATTTTTATCACTGGTTACAATTAATTAGCTTAGTGCAAGTTTTCCAAACAGATTTTTAAAAGACATTTACTGTTTTTGTATATTTTGCTCCTAAACCCAGCATATTTTTCCCTTTTCTTGTGTTTCCAGGTGTTGTTAGCACAAATATAATAATAGGGGCTATTGCTGGCACCATTTTAGTATTGGCTCTCGTTTTAGGAATAACTGGTTGGGGTTACAAGTAAGTAAACTGTGTTCTTCTTAATACAGTTTAAAAAATTCTGTTGATCTGTTAGTTAATTACATTGTGAAATGAGCAATTCAAACGTAATATAAAAACTCCAAATTGATTTGTGTTTATTTAGTGAAATTTTGATAGTATTAGCATTTTTCAACCAATTCTTACATGTATGTATGTTTTTGTTTTCAGAGAGCTTGATCCAGTCTTGAAATACATTTCGTATTTAGTTATTCTTTTTCTTATTTGAAGATGATCAGATTATGATTTTACTATATCTGACAAAGAAAATGCAAGAGTAGGGTCTGATTCAATTACAAATCTTTCTTAATGACAAAGTAAATTTAGGAGGATTGACCCTCACTCAGCAAAGCATTTTACAATAGGCTTCTTTCACCAGATATTTATATTCAGGCAGCTGAATCCCAAATTAAGTCAAGCAGGTGCTTCAGCGTTTTGTTGAGAGACGTAAATCTGTGATTTGCTAGCAAGGTGCACGTTCTCATCTGACGTGCAGTTGCCAGCATTCTGCTAACGGAAGGTGAGAATGGATTATTTTAGTTCAATTGCTCTTCCTTGTTTTTTCCCCCTTTGTGAATTTCCTCTGAAGGCAGAAAGTCTTAGTTCTTTTGTGTATATTAAATCAGGAGTTAGGGCACATCCGCTTCAGCAAGTCACCACGCTTGGCTGAGGCTGCAGAAGCCCACGTCCCTGGGGTGGTGGGAAGGCAGGGCCTGCTCCCAGGCTCGCTCCGGCTTGGACCCTCTGGGGCCATTGCAAGCTTGCGGAGTGAGAGCAGCTTGTAAAGGCATATTTAGAAGGCAGTGCAACAGCTGATGTTGGACTGGYCGAAGGCTGCACCGGCGCCGCGAGTCCGGCTCCCGTTTCCCTCCTCTGCCGCCCGTCCGCAGTTCTGCCAGYGCTGCTGGCCCCATGGCTCTGCAGTCTTCCGGCGAGCGTCCCGGACAGGACTGAGGGTTATCTCAGGGCATGGGGTGGGGTGGAGAAGATTGCTTTTCCGTGAGRTTGATGAGCTGTCCTGACTCCACTGCACAAACACGTGATTGCTGATGTGGACTCAAGGGACGGTAGGAGGGCAGGATCGAGAAAACACCTTTCAGGAGCAGCCCAYGGTAAATAGACTTAGCTTCATCATGAACTGCACCTCAAACTCAGCATTGAGTGTAGCCATCAGCATTAACATAGAGTTTCCTAGTTCATTCTGAGCTAATGGTTTAGGAATGTGTTTATTTTGGAAGTGGTTTCTATAGAATCATTTTGAGCAAAAGTTTTGTTGTGCATATGTCGCTTTTCTGTTTGGCTTTTTTTTTTTTCTCTCTCTTACTGACCATGTATACTTGCAGACTGATAACTCATTTTTTTCTCTTCTTTTTTTATGGAAAGAAATTACAGAAGGCAGAGGTAAGTATAAAAGTAACGGAATGCATATTTAGAAAGTCTGAAAATAGATATTCTTCTCATTTGTCCATTTACATGCTATAAGGAATAAATGAATAAACATATATATAAAAATATACTCATGAGATATTATCATAATTTAAAGAAAGTATGCTTGAATTTGTGCAATTTGTGTTTATTCTACAAATACATTGTTTAAAATCCTAATTTAATTGAACTCAACAAAAATGATGTTTACTCTTTTATTTAGGAAAACAGGAGAATATTTCCAAAAAAAAAGAGACCAAAAATACACTGTTACATTAAAATGCTGAGAGGCAGAGAACTGAATAATTAATATTGACATGATGTTCTCCTTTTTTTTCTGCCTTTATTACCACCTCTTCGTCCAAGCTACCACTTTGTTGCTGCCACCTGTTGAGCTTCTTCTCCATTTCCTGTGCCTGGAAAACAGTACTTTCTCTGCAAATTTGAAGTAGTAGCCAGGAGCAGAAAAGCACTGCCGTGTGCTGATTAATTTGTTCGGTGTATGACAAGGTTTAATAGCTCACAGGAGCAGTAATTGGGAAGAAGGCAAAGATGAAAGTCAAGCACTACAGTAGACAGGAGATGTCACCTGGACACAAGTGACAGATTTTGGTGGTCTGAGTTTTGGTGATTCTCAGTGGAGTGCCCTGAGTGTGCAAGTACAGAACTGCCTTCAGGTCATTCCACTATAGATACGYCCACGTTGGCAGAGGACAGAGCAGCTACAGGCTTGAAATGTGGAACTAGAAACCCTCCGCTCATTAGCATGGGAATATTAGTGTATCTAATATTTTTGCAGAATCAAAAACTTTTGAGGATGATGGAAAACAAGAGGTGTTTAGTAACTAAATCTCCTTTATGCAGAATATGAAGTTCCATAGACTGATTTCTAAATAGATAATTATGGACATATACAAGGAGAGTTCAATAAATGGAAAAATACAAATACATCACAGTGTCCTTTTTTTGGACTGTTTACAGTTAATTCTTAAATAAAGATAAAAATAACGTATWAACGTATATACCAGCATTACCTACAGAATGTTATTTGAGAATACTCAGTGGCTAAAATAAGTCAGCTGAAAGTAATAAAGAGGATAAWTTATCAAGAATTCTGTCACTAAGATAATGTGGTGCAAAGGGCACAAATATGTGGGAGAAGTACGTTCTGACTGACTTATGAGAAGATTATTTGTTAAAGAGGAGCCTTTACTACTAGGAAAGGATGAACTATTGTCAGATACCGATACTRGTATTTTTGAGTGCCTTGGCAGATTGAGTTTATTGTGGTTATCAGGAGTAACCAAGGACCTCTGGCACTGGCTTAAGTTACACTGCRAAAGAGGACAGCTAATAAACTGGTGGATTTTCTCCTACCAAGGTTTGAACAGCTCAACAGGTTGCTATTCTTGTATTCATAGAATCACAGAATCAGCAAGGTTGGAAGGGACCTCTGGAGATCATCTAGTCCAACCCTCCTGCTCGAGCAGGGTCACCTAGAGCATGTTAGACAGGGTTGCATTCAGGCGGGCCTTGAAGATCTCCAGAGGAGGAGACTCCACAACCTCTCTGGGCAACCTGTTCCAGTGCTCCGTCACTCTCASAGGGAAGAAATTCCTTCTCTATTCATTAGTGATCACAAAAATTAAACAAAAAACATCTGTCTCATCTAGAAGGGAAAATGGATTCACTTTTCCTTAAATCGTGTTTAGTCCATGCCTGAATTTGGTTCTGGTACTTGTACTGCCAGAAGGGAAGCTCTTCACAGCCTGCTTGATGAGCCCTTTGAARTGTCTAAACTTGATTATCCAGTGTCTCAAGAACCACGAACTAATCAGTTTGAAACATGTGGTCAGAGTTTATTAATGAAATATTCCTTGTTTTCCGCTACCTAAACTTATATAATCTATTTTTCTGAACTGTCAAAAATACAGTGTTCTCACTGATGGTTGAAATATGTTTATTGTGTGTATCTAATGGATTTTCTCAAGGATCATTATGCTTGCCACTTTCTTTTAAACTAACACTCGTGTGTGTGTGTGTGTGTGTGTGTGTGTGTGTTTTTGTGTGCTCGTGCCTGTCTTGTTTTCTGACTCTACATTGTTTATTATACTTCAGACAAATACCCCAGGGAGATTATGTAAAAAAGCCTGGAGAGGCCGACTCTTTTTATAGCGACATGCCTCCTGGAGTCAGCACAAACTCTGCGTCTAGTTCTAAGAAGAGGTCTGCTTTTCTGTCGCATTTTCAGATTTCTACCTGTTCCATCACCCATTATTCCATTAGTCAGAACATTTCATTGTTTTGCAGCAGGTTTGATTCCTTCTTCTTTCTTTGGAATATTAAAAATGGCACAATCCCTTGTTCTTTGATTACTGATTTTTCTCACCTGTCTTGGGCTACTAATTATTACAGTTAGGTCAGAATAAGCATGTTTTCCATTTTAAACCAATTTTTGGTTAATCTAATTTTCATCATCTCCCTGCTTGAGAATTGTTTTCAAGTAGACTGTAATAATAATTATTGACTCAAAAACAAAACATTAAATTTTTTTTTTATCGTAGTCATGTAATCAAAGAAAAGGAACTGTTCTATAAAATAGTTATAAATTGTTAAATATAAATGTTACTTTTATATCTTATTTGTGAATGCCATCAATAACTACCTGAACTGACCTAGACCTCTGGAAAATATTCTCACTGTCTTTCAGTAAAGATGGGGGTGCTTGCAGTTTATTCCATTTTTGCTTATTAGACTAATATACTAAATGATCACCAAGTGTTGTCCTAGGAAATAATTTTATAAAGACTTTCTGTACTTTCGTGCTTGCTGTTTTGAGTGACCAGGAAGGGCATTAGATTTTACCTCTGTTCAGAATTTGCTAATTTTGTTATTCTCCAGTTACTTTAAAAAAACAAAACCAAAAACTCAATCCATCAACAGCATTTTAAAGTGGAAAATTGGTTGAAAAGCATTCATAGTTGTTAGCAATTGCTAAAGTCATGAGGTAATTATGCTCACCATCCCTCTGCGGTCAGAGATCCTTTAATTAGGAAAATCTTCTTCATCCAGCTTTTCAAAACAATTTACAACGATCAGGATGTCATGGGAGGAATAGCTGCTCTTGAACTGCTTCACACAAAAGCTAAAATTCTCAGTTCGTCTTGCCGAGTAATTTATAGTTGTGCAGTCAATAAGGCCATATTTATTTTGTTATTTCAAAGAAAATGCAATTAAATTTTGTTATTTCAAAGAAAGTACAATGAAAGACATGCATTTGCAGTGTCTTTGGTGTACCAGATGGATCCTATGCACAGCTTCATTCAATCTGATCCAGTGAACATGTTATTAAGAAAGCTATATTAGTGAAGTAATTAATTAATAGTTTCTAACTTTCTAAATACAGCTTTTAGATTTATGAGTGGATAAACTACTTATTTTCAGGAAGAAAATGTTTACCTTAAATGATGCAGTGTTTGTGTTGGAGAATCCTTTCTCATTTTGATAAAAATTTGAAAAAAGTCTGGGATAGCAAGTTTCCCTAGGTTTTGTTTAAGGAGGAGTTACATTTTAGATAATAAAAAAAAATGTTTTTAAATGAATGTCATTTAATACATTTCTTTCATTCTGCACCATTTTTTCTTCTCATACTTCCATTTCTTTCATGTGTCTATGTTTTATTTTTTGATCCACAAAACTGATGGATTTTAAGGTCTGTCTATACTAGGGAATTTTGTTGTTCCCCACCACGAGTTGAGGTATGTTGGCCACTGTCACGCCAGCCCGAGCAGCTCTCCCTACACACTAGCTGGAGCTGGTGCAGCCCTCCCAGTTCAAGGCCCGGAGTGCTCCTGGCACCTTTCAGACTGCTTTGGTTTTGCTCTGCATGCAGATACCCAGGTCATCTCCTGGCAGACTTCAGAGTGGCTGCGCCATTAGTCACCTGGGCATTTCCACACTGGAAAATGCTGTGAAGTGTTAGGATTCTCAGAGCGTACTAAAGAATTAAGACATAACGATATAATAACTCCTGCTGTTATGAAAAAASGCCAAAAACAGTAAAAAGCAAAGCATTACAAAGCCTAGAAAGAAACCATTAGGAAGAGAAAATGATTTAAAAATGATTAAAAAATCTCAGACATTTTGTGCTTTAAATAAGTTTGGATTAATAAAACCCGGGGCTTACTTCAGTGTGGCTGAGGTTAGCGTGTTTTTTTGGAGGCATCTGAACAGCATCCATCAGATGCGTGCCCTCTAAAGAAAGCAGGGACTGGAAAACACGAGAGTAGTCAGACTATTTGAAAATACCAAAACGCATCCTGTGAGTCAAACATCGATCTAACAGTTGGGCCGTCCATTCTGACCAGCTTTCAGCTTCCTTTTTTTTTTTTTTTCCTTCCATATGGGAAATGAATTGTGGATCTCATGGCAAAGGGCTGAGCAGCAGCTCTAGCTCAGCAGGAGGGGTCCCTGCCTTCTCCCCCAGCTGCTGGGCATTGCTACACACCTCCAGTTTACATGGTGTGGTGGTGGAGGGAGTACATGAGGAAAGAAAAGCTTTAGTTGATACTAAGGACCTAGACATAAAGACTGTTTTCAGCTATGACTTTGGCGTCGCAAGTATGTATTGCAGTGACTTGCTGACAAAACAGAATAGAAATTCAAAATCATTAAGCTGAGCTGGGCTTATTTCTCAGCTCACCCCAGACCCGTKTCCCCCAGGACTGGTAGCGGTGGGAGGAGAAGCGGAGGTGCGCGAGTCCCTGCGTCCCTGCGGTGGGCAGCCCCCAGGCAGCACCTGCTCGCCTGCTCGGAGGAGGCTGCTGCGACAAGCCGGGCGGAAGGAGCGTATTCCAGCTAAACCAGGAAACGTGTCTGAGGCCTGAATGCGGACACACTGACCTGCTTCAGGGACAGCTGGCAAAACRCAACCGCACAATTTAACCAGAAATACAGAATGCGCTGCTAGTGCAGACAGACCTTAGGTTTTGTTTCGTGGCCGATTTTAGGAGTGCGATGAGCTCTGAACCGCTAAGCTAATGTTTGTGTGAGAAAATGCTCTTAGCAATAACCGCATCTGAGCCCTCCTATTCCAGGTCGAATGGATTGTCTCATTCCTGGAGTGAAAGGATCCCGGACACGAAACATGTTTCAGATGTCTGTGAAAATGGGAGACCTAGGAGTAATTCTTGGCAAGGTAAGTGTGAACCTATGAGCTCTCTGCAGTGGAAACCAGCCTCTGTGTCATTGCTGCCCTGCTGAAAATTTAGTTGATCTTCAGACAGCGTCATGGCTCCTTAAAATTTTATGAATTGTTATTAACCTGGAGTGGGGGTTTAGCAGCATCTGATGCAAATTTAGTTTTTGTACAGTGCTTTATCACAYAGAAATACATTTCCTAATTTTTCCCATTCCTGTAGTGTGAGCTAACATGAAAAAGGAAAAATTTCATTCACTCTTGACAGCTTTTATGATTTTATTGTGCGTTTTGCAGTACTTAGTGTTTTTCTTTCAGTAGTGATTTTCTGAAAGCTGAGATTAAGTTTTTAGTCTGCATGGTTGCAGCAAAAGGTAGCAAAAGGTTACTCAGGTGTCAAATATTTCTGCTCTGGGATAAATGAAGAGGGACTGACTTACAACTTTTAAATGGTTAAAGCTGATAATATGACCCTATTGCTTGGAATATAAAGAATATATRCAGTTTGGAATGTAACGCAGGTAACTTTCAAGATGTTATACAGTCTGTCTTTATGCTTTGGTCTCTTTCAGGTAATATAGGAGGAAACAGAAAGAAAGTCAAAGGCAAAAGATTTAGGCCACGGTCTAATTCAACTGAGTAAGTCTGAACTTCTGACAGCAAAGCCAAAAAGTATAGTTTATTTGCTCATGTTTTGTAGAGTGAGATTAAGAGTATTGAAAGAGTATTGAAAAGCAGACAACTACATACTGTCTCGTGGCCCATTCTGGTTGCTGACTGATAATCTGGTAAATGGTTTAGCCAATGTATTTCAACTTCTTTTTTCTGTATTCTTTAAAAATTAATTATCAATTTTCTTTTTTATGTAGGCTTCTTCACAGGCGTTCCCATAGTAATTCCCAGTGATGGTGACAACCTACACCATCACTACAGGCTTTTGTCTACAGTAAACTGCCATTGCTGAGTATGTCCTGGCTCAGTAGTGAATTCTCGATAGCCTTTTTCTACCTTTGTCTTCACTTTGGGTTGGGCCATTGTAGAGGTCAGAGATTTGAGTACCTGCCTGGAGGTTTTAGGAGAGAGGTCTGTCTGTTCTGAGCAGACACTGAAGTTAATTATTCTGTGCCACCAGGCCTGAAACAGCCAATCTTGAGTAAGCCCTGAAGTAAATATGTAATAAGAGTCCTTACCAAGGGACTGACCCCCAGGCTTCAGCACAAGCACATCATGAGTCTCAACGCTGAAGTCAGTGGGCTATGGATCCAGTCCAAAAGGAATAAAATAAAGGAAAAGTTAAATATGTTAGCAAGGAAGCCTGTTTGAAAAAGTGCCTTGTCTATGCACAACTTTGCATATATATTTACAGCATGATTTAGAGTTGCTTTCTGTACTGATTTGGTGGGTGCATTTACTGAAGAGCCCATGTGTGCAGTGCTCCGCATGGTGAAACAGTCTTTACTCAGTACTTACGCCTGCTAGCTCAGGCTCCTAATGTAAATGAATGGTGAGTGGCWGGAAACAGGATCTCTAGATCGACGTTGGCCTGCTCTACTTATGCCATAACGGCAATGACTGTGCCCTTATCATTAGTACTAACTTTGCACCTGTATTGGCAAGTGAATTGGATACCAACCGTGCTGGAAACTAATAACACTAACTCCGCTCTGGGCCATCCTTTCTTCAGTTTGGGAATTGTGAGTTCATTCTGAAACTTTTCTACAAACCTGCAATGCACGGTCTTTAGGCAAGTAGGCTCAGAAAGATTCCTAGAGAAGACCCTGTGTTACAAATTACAGATATAATAGCTTGATGCACAGTTATTATAATGTTGCCTGGTGAAAATGGCAACACAAAACTAGAAATATTAATCCTAGATTCCTCTGAGGAGTTTATCTGCCAAGTGCCACCGTGCTCTTGGTCCTAGCACTGATAAACTCTTACTGGAATGTTATTCTGTTGGATTTGTTTTTTCCTGGCATTTGATAAATGCAAAATTAGTCTGTTTGACCAAAACACTAAGAGTACAAATAACATTGCAAGTTCTTCTTTAGAAATTTGTTCTGTACTTTTCTTCATTTTCTAGCTGTATTTCTGAAAAAAACATTTTGTAAAAATAATCGGGTTAAGTTAATGTTACCATTATTCTGTCCTTCAACAGAGTTGGACACTGGAGCTGAATTTGGTCCATTGAGAATGAAACCAGATCAGCTTTTTTCTAACGCAGAGTGAAGATAACTGCATGGGAAGAGAATAATCTCTTCAGTAAGGCAGAAGAGCAGTAGGCATCTTTTCTCTTCTGTGCTGCTCTGCTGGTATATTGTACGCTAGCTCAGAGAACTTCAGAACACTAAATAAATTGGACTGAGTAGGCAGAGAGGACATCCTCTCTGTGAGTTAGACATCTTTTTTCCCTAAGTATTTTTTGCTCATTTAGAGGTGCCCCAGAATTTCCACCTAATAATTCCCTTCTTTCCTTCTTGCTACTTGTTACTATCTCCCAGCCTGGCAGCAGCCCCTGGTCCTTCCTGAGGGCTGCCCAGAGACTGTTAGGGATGAAACACAGCGTGTGTGTTCCCAGCAGATACCTGGGAACTGGTGGGGTATGCTCTTTCTCCTGATGGGGTTGCACAGCCACTCCTCTGAGGTGTCTCAGGCTGGACTGCGTGGCTGGTCAGAGTCTACTCTGCAAGCCTGTCACCCATTAGACAGAGGGCTCTGCTGAATGAACCATGCGCTGTGCCAGTGTGTTGAGATTGAGAGAATTGCCAAGGGTATGCARTGGGTCTAGTTAGAAATACGACTTTCTTTTTGAGAGGGGAAAATTGAATGGTCTAACCATGACTAACATTTCTTATTTATTTAGCAAAACAAAAAGCGATGTTAGCTACATTGAGGTTGCATGCGTTCTGAGGATACCTCAGAATATGTGCAACTTSTGTGTGGCTGGAATTGCTTCCGAGGTATCCTCAGAATATGTGCAGCCTTTTCCCAGACAAATTTACCTTCTTAACTTCTCTGAGAAATACAGAAGAATCTTAGATTTTGTTCTGAAATGGTGGCTGACATTTGGAAAGCTCACTGATGTGACCCCTGGAAGTCCAATGATGCACTGTTGAGGTGGACAAAAGGAGTAACTCTATCTGACTCCTATTACTGGTAGAGACAGTGTAAGTTAACCACTAGAAGACTGATTTCATTTCTTCAATACCCTGTGTTTAATTCCTATTTTTTATAAGYAGATACCCAGTATTAGAGTTGCCTACAAAAGTGTCTAAAGTAGCATGGGTCTGCAGTAATTGCATATACTATGCACAAGGTTTTTTGTATGCAGCCATGCATCAGACAGAGGAATGTGCCATTACTAGTTTAAGTAAAATTTCTTAAGCACTGAGCAGGGTTTCAGCCGTGCAGCCCTCATTGACAGCACTGACAGGAAGGCTGGAGGCACCCTGGGCAGTTCCTGAGAAATGTACTGGTCTCTCCTTTGTGTGACCCCTCATACTTAACAGATTCATGATATAAGGCTTCTGCTAAATGTTATAGCTCTGTGAAGCTTTTAAAGCTCTTTGGGGAGGTTTTAAATTGGTTCTAGATGTTTGAAAACAAAATTTTTGTTTTTTATTAAAGGCAGATTGTTTGGTTCACAAGAAAGAACGCCAACAGGCCAAATGTTTCTGCAGCATTTTCACAAACAGGGTTGATGAAGTGGGCTGGTAGAACAGTAGTTTTCTGTTAAAATCAATTAGAGTTATCTAGGAAAGATAATGAGAGTTTGCTGAATAAGCCGACAATTTAAATGGGCAGTTGCATTAAAACAGGTCCCAGGGAACATGTGTTTTGCCAAACAGCAATTCTGATCTTTGTTAATTTGCATTGCTTTTCCTATAAGCATTTATCTTCCTCATTGTTATAACTGATACAAACATCTTTGGCTTAGACTTTCTGTTATATATTGTGTTTTTGCAGCAGGGTAACTCATGCATCTGAGCCTGGGCTTTCTCTCGCCCACCAAATCCCGACCCAAGGCATAAGCCCAGGGGGTCCTCAGCACCCCCAAACAGGGAGTCGGGATCACAGGTCAGTCTCACCTGCCCCTGCATTCTGGGCTGCCATTTTATCCCGTGGAAAGTCCCTTTCCTCAGTACTATAGTTCCACTGTGGCAAAACACCTTGGCTGCTTGGAGGTGCTCCTGCTGATGCGGCGCTAGCTAACTTCTCCTTGCCAGCCTGAGGAGTACAGTTACTCTGGAACCCAGGTCTTTTGCGTTGTTGCATGTTGCGCTACAAGCCAAATCAAGCCATTGGGCTAGTTTTATGGCTTACATGTCAGGACAGCTTTATTTTAAAGCAGAATTTCTTACTCAAAGAAAATGTGGATTCTGGCCATCGCTAATGAATGTGTGGCCATGAAAATCGGCTTAAGAGCTTTCTAATGGTATTAGTGGCCTGCAGTAACTCAATCTTAACCTCTCTGCAACAGATGAATTTAGGCAGTAAATGATGGTCTGCAACACAACCAGACCCCAGAAAATCTCAAACACGGTTGTGCAACAACTGCATGCGTTGATACCACGTTACACTTTGGTTTTGAATAAAGGAAGCCAGATTGGGAGTGTTTCATGGTTACCAAAAGACCTCTTGAAATGAAAAAAATCCCAAGTCAAAAGTACTGCAGTGATTTCTGATTTCCGAGAAAATATGTAGTTGTGCCTACAGTTAAGGCTAAATCATGAGTCTATTAGTTTCTGGCGATACTGGCATCAGCCTGTTGCTTTACTTGCACTTCAACTCTTGCTGCGCTACCACTTTTGATGTTTTCTTTCTCTAAGAAGCTAAGATGGAAAGCATAAAGCACTCCTGATTCCTGATAAATAAGCAAGCTGAGGAAGCTACTTAGAAGCAATTGTGGCTGAGGGTGAATACTTTCTGAAAGCTGTGGCTGTGCTTGTGCGGGGCGGGCAGAAGAAGTTCCAGAGCAAAAAAGGAGGCCTAAGAAGTTGAAAAACTGCTGCAGCCTTTGTCTTCAACATGGTTTGAAATATGATTGGAGCGTAAATATCGTAATCTGGCCTTATCTATGCTCATCTGAGCAATCCCTTGCAAGGCCTGTTCCCATATATGAAATCATTGGAGCTGCTTTCATAAATGAGAGTGGTGAGAACTCGCTCAGAAATACTAAAAATAACTTTAAAAGGAATTTTATTTCTTTTTTTCCTTGGTTACAATTTATATCCTATTTCTGAATGCCTTAGTCTCTATGCRGATAATTGTTAAACTGTTGCCATTCTTATACAACAAAAACAGAACTTAAATTGGACCAGGCAGACTGCTGTTTTTACATTGCCCTTTTTTCTTAATGTTATAAACTTGAAGGAGGAAAAATTGTAATACAGTTCTCTATACTTGTTTGTGACTGAAAGAAGCAGTTACAAAATTCTTTTCCTTTTCCCTGATAATATTACTGTCAGCTAATTAAACACCATTTTTATTTCATAGTTTTCATGTAACTAATATGAGTATGTAATGCAGACTTTTCTAAAAGGTGTTATTTTGGTATCAAGATTGCTTCTGTAAAATTTGAGATCAACTCTGCAGCCCACCTCCTTGAAAGCTCCCTGTGCTCCTATGAAGTGAAATGATCCTTGAAAAATTGGGGTTTTATTTGCATATAAGTGTAAAAATTGCCACTGCAGTGGCAAACAATTAAAGCTTTTAAACATACTGAGGCTAAAATTCATTCCTGTAGAAAGGGCCAAGCGCAAGTCTCTGSTCATCAAGCTATTACCTTGCAATTTATTCCAGATGTGTCTTCAGCAAGTAAACTGAAGCCAAAATGCCCCTTGATCCTGATTTGGAGATCATCAGAGAAGTCCAGACTATGAGCTTAATGCTGGCCCTCTGCATAGGAGTGAATTTTACCCTTAAGATATCAAATGAATTTCCAGATTAACCAAACATGCGAGTCTTGTTCTAGTTCAGATTTTCTCATGCAGTTGTACACATTGCCTAGTCCTCACCCAACATCCATATTAATTTATTTGCCATATTCACTTGCATTTTGGGGATGAAGACATCCTTGCTAAGCTTGTGCTGTGTGTTCTCAGATTTTCTATTCTTGTTCTTCTGCTTTCTCTGTTCCTTCCATTGCTTTCTGCAGGTATTTAAACCCATGGTTCAAAAGAGAATATAATGTAGCTAAGTGGGTAGAAGATGTGAATAAAAACACTGAAGGACCATACTTTAGGTATATTGTAAATTAATTCTATATCATTTTTAAGAGCTATTCCAGCATATACAAATATCTTGGGATTCCTACCTTGTATAAATCAATACAAGTTACTGTAGGTGCAAAGGGCCCCTCTTCTTTTGCTGCATTTTGATGTCTGTTTTTGGCTTCACGTGCAACTTACAGTTCTTTTCCTGAATGTTTTGATGAAGCCATTAAAAAGGGTGTTTGTAGTGCATGCATTCCCACCATCATCTATAGCTTGTAGTAGCTTTCTCATCATTTTATGCCAAGTAGTGTTTTATGGGCATGACACACATTTATCACTAATAAAGTAGTAGTAACTTAAACAGAAAGTATTTTTCTGAAGCAAGTGGTTTCGTAATACATTTATTCTACCCACTGTCTTATATAGTGCATACTAAAATGAAAAAAGAATAAACAGTAGTGGTATTTTACCTTCAGAATACGGTGAATTAATTAATATAATTGTAATTGGAGACTTAAATATATGAGAATGTACTCTGTGTTCTATATATCTAACCACTAATGAGTTTGTTACAAGCGAGTGTAGGGTTCTACCGAAAATATTACCTGAAAATATTTTTGAAGGGAAAAAAATATGCATCCGATACATTCCAAGTTAAAGAGAGGAAACATGCATGAGGCTGGCCTCCCAGTTGTACATGAATCATGAGACTGAGAACAGTTTAGCATATTCTCAAAAGACAAACTCACGGCTCAGAAAGAAGTTTGCATCAGTTGGAAAAAAAAAGATAGCGTTGCTAAGAGGGRAGGAAGACAGCTTATCACAAGTAATGTAATATAAAACGTAAAAGAAGTCAGAGAGGTTGTAAATTGACTTAAATATGCAGCTGAAATAAGAACTGTAGAAACAACAAACAAACAAATACATTAGCCAGAAGAGTTAAGGACAGTAAAAAGGAGTAAACAGAATCTGAACAAGAATTTTGGTACCTCAGGAGACGCAGTAATAGTCCAGAAGGACAGAAGTATTCAGTATATAAGTCCAGTGTGTTCATCGGAAGAAACATGGTGGGGTCCAGTTGCAGGATGCTAATGAAAAACTTTCTATTCCAGTAGTAACACTGGAAGATACTAAATAGCAGCTTGTGAACTTAGTCATTTTTAGAACTATGAACCCTGCCCCAAAACATTAGAAGAGCTATCAAAGAAGCTTTTTATATAATTTGTATTTGCTTTCAAGAACTCTTCAATCACTCATGCAGAAAAGCTTTCAAAAGAGCAAATAGGGCACATGAGGTAAATGTAAGCCTGCCAGTTCTGATTTCAGTCCTGAGCGAGGAACAGAAAAAAGCCCCAACACAACAATTCTGGGTTTAAAGGAGAACGATGTAAGTTGTGCCAGTCAGCATGGGCACGTCTCAGTGTCTTTTGGCGCGGTGGTTGAGTCCCGTAGTTTCACCATTGCTGCCCTTTGCACTGGGATACAGTTTCCTTTCTGCTGTCCACAGCTTAAGAAGTGCAAGCAAGAATTGGAGAGGTTTAAGCATATAGCCTTGAAAAACAGCAGAACAGACTTCAGGACCTCAAGCTGTTYAGTTGAATGGAGCAGTTTAAAGGCTTGCTTGGATCATAACATCCCTATGTGCATATGCAGCAAAACCTTTATGGGGGTGCTTCAGACTAGGAGATTGAGACTGATGATGACCAAGATTCACTGAAAGGTGACACTAGGCAAATTTACACTAGTAAGGAAGTGCATTATTATTAGCAAGAGAAATTAAACCTTTTCCTACAAATACACTTTGGACCATGGTTGTTCAGGCAGTGCAATCATAGTTACCCGCTATAACCTAGCCTCGTAGCTGTCAGGATGTTCATATCAAAAGCTCTCTGACTGTGAAAAAATAGTCATTGATGAAATACGAAGATAGCACTAGTTTAAATTATGTTACTTTAATTGGATTAGTTAAAGAGGTCCAAATGCTTTTGTGGATACTCTTAATTTGGTTTTCATCTTTTGATATCAGTATGTCTTGATTTAGCAAGTGGATTAAATTGATGGGAGTGTACCCACCCAAGGGTTTTCATTATTGCACCAGATGAGTCACATTGCTAATTGTATTTGAGATAAACTGAGCTTTTTTTTGTAGAGGAGGCCTAAAGTGATCCATACCAGTTTTAAGGGCTTTATATGGCAGAGGGATGAAGCCTTTATGCAGTAATATTTTTAAGTTAAGGTTTAATAATGACAGCCCACAGCAGTAACTTTAGTTTTAGACATGAGAGAGAAACTAAAATAACTTTAGAAAGCTGCGTGTCCTAATTAATTGAGGTAACCACAGGGAAGCATTCTGCAGGCCTATTAGGGAAGAGAAAGGATTGAGGTTTCTCCTGAGACAAGTTGTTGTGGGCTCGTGAGGGGTTTTACTGGCTGCTGCAGTCTCTCCCCAGAGCTCAGGTTCAGTTTTGGGTTAATCTGTCATGGGCAGGGGAGTGTTGTTCCTAAGAAGAGGGTGTTTGGAAAGACACWGGAGCGGTGGCTTTGGAAGCCTTTGAAGTAGCTCAGTAGCTCGTGAGCAAGACAGCCTTGCGGTACTTAGGAAGATGACTGAGGGGTGATGGCTCAATGTGTAAAGAGCTGCAGAAAACAAACCACACCTTGTTTAATCAGACTTAAAAAAAGCATGTCCAGCTGATACTAGATTTGAAATCATAGCCCAAGCTAAGACATTTACAGCTGATAATTAGCTGACTTCAATTTTTGTTATGACTCTTTGATTTTTTTTCTTTTAAAAAGACCTGGAAGGAACACTGCTGTTTTGCTCGTCTCCTTATAGTTTTAGGAAGAGAGCATTGATGGCTTGTGCTATTGCAGGTAACAGAGTTAAAATATAATCAGAAAATATAAAAACATTTCCAAGAATTCCTAGGAAAGATGCAGCTTTTCAAAAAAAGTACAGCTATTAGGTATCACAAATACSTTCCCCATCAACTTAAAAAAATTTACATAAACCAAAATTTGTCTCCCTGACATTTAATATTCTAGTTACTATTTTTTGTAGTCTACAGGTCTAATGAGTATCTCTGTATAATTACTTTTTATTAATAATAATCATCATACCTGATGTCTCTGATGCCAGAAAGCTCCCACATGTGGGATTCCCTTATATAAGAAATGAAGATCTGTAAAGAAAAATCTAATTTTCCTGCTTGAAAGTCTAGGCTAGGTTTTAATTTTACAGTCTGAATGAGTGCCAGGATGTAGCTGCATAACTATAGTGAAAAACCCAAGCAGAAAATCTTTCCCTGATACCAGTTTTTATTACAAGGGGAAAGTAATCTATTAGGGATTTGCAGCTAGAAGCAGGCTCCTTTGCCCACAATACGTTGCAAAGGCAAATCATAGTTTTGCCTTAAATTTATAATGTCYTTGTGAAGGTCTGAGGGAGGCAGATGAACCCTCCAGTTCAGAGCATGGCCCGAATTCAGACCAGGTCCTGAATATCTTCTTGAGTCTCACTGCTAGCTGTTGTTGAAGGAAATTCACTGKTGTGCCAGTGTGATTGCAGTGCATGTATTTGTTATTGCCAATTACAGTGGCTAATGCACAGACTGACCTTCCAAAATATAGTTAAGGATTATCCTTATTGAATTTTGAAGGACTCAAGAACCATGATAGTATGAGGAAATCAACTGTCAGAATCTCAAAATGTGACACTATTGTAGATAATTATAGAAAAAAACTACTGGGAGGCGTGCAGAGCTGCCTAAGCTTGTTAATGCAGGAATTTACAGTTACTTAGATTCTATGGCAGTGTATAAAAGTAAAAATAGTTTACAAATAAAAGAGTTTTTATATGAAGATCTAGAACATGTACCTGGAGGAGGAATAGCTGTCCAGTACCAAGACGGCATTGGCAAGGGGCATGGTGGGCAGGAGACGGTAGACTATCCATTTCTCTCATATTTTTTTGTGCTTTGGTACTCTTACTTTCTTCTTCCTTGATTTCTTCTCTGTCTCCTCAGCTGGTCATTAGACCAGATTTAGTTCTGCTGCACGACGAAATGGCCTCTGTGCCGCGTCCGTCGCCTTGCTGTGTGAGCCTGCAGCGGACAGGCCATAGTCGTGACAGACCGTTGTCTCCCTGTTCCTCTGAGGCAGCGTTAGACTCTGATTTAGAAAAGAAAAAATCCCTCCCCCACCATGCCTTTCTCTCAAGATATTTTTTTTAGTCGTCTTAAAATTTTAGTGGTCTCCTTTGACCCTCCAGTTGCTATAATGAACTGCAGTTGCTGGAAAGCTCTGTCAGTGTAAATCCCTCACCACCGAAGGCAACAGGCAGGTCGGAGTCTTCTTAATCTTGTCCAGAGTAAAGAGATTCGACTCCCAGACTCCGGGGAAAGTGGCTGTGTCGCCCTTTCTYGCAAGCTCTGCCTGTGGGATCTGTGGCTGATGCGGAGCCTCGCTGTTAAGGAAAGCAGCCACCAAGACAAGACCCTTCTCTGAGGAAGCTCTGCCCATTCAGAAGTTTTTGTGATTACAACTAAAGGAAAATATTGCCCTTATAGATAGTCAGTGGCAAAAAGCCTACTGAGATCAATAGGATATGCATTTTATCTCAGGAATTAAGCAGAGGAGTTTGTGAAAGCGTGGGAGTGCTTGCTTCAGGAGCCAGGACTGTGTAGTGCTTAAAATGAATGTYTCAAGTCTGGGGCTGCTGCCTGGTCTGTGGTTCCCCCCCAAACCAAGCTGCTTTTTTACTGCTGCACTTCTTCATAGCCTTCACTTCTGAGGAAGCTTGGGTACAAGTGTACTTTTTAAAAGGAACTGCATTTAAAGTGCTTAGCCATATCAGTGCCTRTAAGAGATTGTAAAATCTTCATGTAGGCTAATGTAAACTGATAATATCACAGGCAGAGCTGAATCCAGATAAACAAATGTCAGAACAGTCTGATAATATCTATACTTGGACTTGACCTGCTTTAGGCAGGTTGAATTTTAAGTGAATTTTGTTAAATTAATTCAGTTCACAGAGCAGAATGAAACACAGTTTGTGAGCAGGTAACATCTGTCAGGGCAACCTGCCTTGAGTTTGACTAAAATAGCATTTGAGGAGGTTACACGACATTTAGTTGTATGACCAAGTGGCATCTCAGCGCCATCTCTTTTGGGCCAACATTCTCTCAGTTTCTGTCAAGAGAAGGCAGAGTAAGCAGACATCCAGCTGCAAACGAGCACGTAGAAGTATCCTACAGCTTCTGCAGCATTTTACTCTGAAACCCAGTGTGATACACACTGTTAGTTCCAGCTTCAAGAATGGAAAGAAAGACACAACATAGCCACTAGATCTTGGCTCCAGGGCAGAAAGGAGAGTTGTTAAAACACACTGAGATGCATGACTTCCTTTGGGGTTGAAAGTAGGATCTCCAAAATTGTGTCACAGAGTGCACAGGACCAAATGCAGTCTGTATTTCTGGTTTCTCATGTAGGTTCAGGTGGAAATAACATTTGACAGGGAAGCTAATGGATGTGRTATCAGGAGAACTAATGCCCCCATGAAAGCTAAATGGAAGCTGCCCCTAACCCAAACTGCAAAGTTTTACCTACCTTTAACCCTGGCATTACCCACAAGTATCCCTGAATGCTGTCCTCCTCCTACCCTGTAAATGAGAAAGGCCATTTCTGGCGCTCTCTCATTTAAAGTACATGTAAATCTGGGATACACAGCACATACGCAGTTGCAGGGCAGAACCTGAAAGGTGGTTAAAAAAACAACCGGCTACACTTCTAATATAAGATGCATAATAAGCTCTGTGAGCATGCACTTGAGCAGTGACATGTTTTCACTGTCTCAGTAGATGGCACTAAAGATGACAAAAACGAGTATATAAATGARTAACAGAAGTAAGTGGGTAGGGCCTGTGAGGGGAGGGCATGGTCATTTCTTCAAGTGTGCAACTGCATTCCCAATGGTTAGGGGCATAAACTGAAACATGCTCAAGAAGGATGGACATACTGTTCCCAGACCTGCTGTAGATGTGCCCACACAGGCTGGCAGCTCCATGCAAGTGAGTTACATGCACAAAGTTTAGGCAAGCTATTGTGGAGGTCTGGGTTTCAAAATCATTCACGGGTGTGTTTGCATGGGATTTGAGCTGATGTTTTTAAAATCACTTCCATTAGGGATGATTTGTTCTCTRTTTTCAACCAAATCTTTTAAAAACTCTTCCATGTAGTCTTTTAGATAAAATTCCACGATCGTGTCAGAAAGTGGGTTCTTCTGGCTCACCACCAGCATAGGGATCTAAAAGTTAGATGTTCGGTATTAGTCATCTCAGAGGCCTCCATTGACTGCAGTGCAAAGTTGTAGCTATCATCCGTTGGCGATTCAACGATACAAATTCAGCTGTTTAGTCATGCTCTCTGCTGGTGCTCATTTGTAGATTCTTTCACCCAGACACCTGTGCTCTAGACATTAAGTCAGAAGTAAATATCTAATATCCATGACTAGCTAATCACAGATCTCTTGTGAGACGTCTGTCCTCAACTTTCTTCTGTGCAACTTCTTTTAAATACGATGGCTGCACAAACTTTGAGCACTGAGTCTGATTCTGATTTCCACCTCTTCTGTGAGAAATCCTARCTACATTGTACAGGTTAGGTTTTGRACTCTGATGGAAAGCCCCTTGGCTCCAGGCTCAGCAGGATCCTGCTCGGGTACCTGCTGTGCAGGAAAAGTGCTCAAGATGCCCCAGCCTTGTGGGGATACAGCTCCTTCTGGGTCACGTGAGCTGGTGTGCAGATAGATAGGCTCATCCATGGCTTTCCACCTTACTGAGGTTTATTTGGTGGTGGTCAGAGTAACTGGCAGGAGCAGTCGGTGATGTGCAGTAGGCAACGTGGCACGAGGATGTGGCACGAGGGATGGGGTGCCAGTGCCATCATCTTGCACGCTGCCGCTCAGCTGGCACCGGGGTGAGCAAACAGCTCGCTTGTGCAGAGCACCCCACCAAGTCTCACACCCTCAGTTCCCTTCTTTAGTTTTCAAGTGCCTCATTATAAGTTTAGACGTGAAGATCTTAAATCCTACTACAGCTGTAGGGTAAAATTAATAAATAATTGGATTATGGATAATCTGTAAGTTCTGCCCTCTTTATCTTCCCACCTCATCCTCTCCTCTGATTTTTTAAATTTTGGATCTAGTAACAGTTTGAGTGTTAAGAATCCCTACCAGTCCAAAKGTGGCTGCAAGTGAGAGGACTCATATGTGTAGTGAACAGCAGTGCACTGAGCACTGTCGGGAACTTTTCTAARCATTAAAAAATAAAAAAAAAAAGGTTAACATAGACCGTGCAGTTTGGTGCCCAGGTTTATGATGCTGTGATGTGTGAATGCCTTCTTTTATACTACAGYAGCTGTTTAAAATTTTCTTCTAAAAACTTTCATGTCCAGCTGATCTTACTGGGTCCTCAAAATGCACATGTGGAAGATATATTTTTCAATATTTGAAAAATGGTACCAAGATAATWTTTATGAGAAGTGCTGCTGATCTTTGAGGCTACAGCACAAGGCATTAGAGCATCATGGGGAGCTGCCAACATATAATTTCCATGGACACCCTGTTGCTTGCGACTGCCATCAGTCACTGTTTGTATGGGGGCCAAAAGTGTGCTGTCACAGGGAATTACAGACACGATAAAATTATGCACTAGTCTAAAATAAAAGAAAAWTTATTTAAAGGTAAAAGAATTTCACTTAATTAATAGAGATGCAAAACAATTCCAGATGCAAAAGAGCCCTGCACCTGTCGGTCCAGAGGCTAGAGCACGGGGATCCTACAGCTGCTGCCAGGCGGTGGGGCTGCTGCCAGGGGTCTCCCCTTGCTCCTTGGTACCAGTGATACTGTTCACGGTGCTCGTCACTGGAGTCCGCGCCTGCGCAAAGCACAGCCCCTWGCTGCGGTCGAGGGGTTTTTGATTGCCTTGGAACTCGGGTATAAACTGCTTCCCCAGGGGACGTTTTGGAATCAGAGGATTTTAGGGTAAAAGCGCTCAGAGGGTGGCTGGGTGATGTGCCCGCCCTAGGGGGAGGCCTCTGAAAAATGCCCTTAGGTTGCAAAACAGAACAAAAATGCCAGGGTAGCTCAAGTTTGCTATTTTGAGGCTTTTTATCCTTTTACATTGCCCAGATTTAGAACCTGATAGAAACCTCTCAAGTGGGAAAAGTGCAGAATCTCCAAACAGAAGCATAAGAGCTTTTCTTGGGTATAAAATTTTAGTCAATAATGTGCTGATGCCTTATTGACATGAAAAGAATACCTTTCATGTGATACAAACATTTACTTGCTACTGCTTACTCTACTCACCTTGTACAGAAATGCTGATTGCTACTGACTAATCAGTCCATTTTTGTATATTCTCATCAGACTCTTTCTTTGGCTGGAACAATATGCACTGTATGATGCTTGCATGTATAATAATTTGTTATTAGCACTTTGTATATGCCTTTGTTACTTCACAACTAACAGTTTGGCCTCTAAGTGCATGCATTTGTGTAAATTAATGTGTTGTTAGAGATTAATAGATTTTTTTTGCTATGTTTGTATCAATATATGAGCTGTGTAAGATATACACAAAGACACCGATGATATTGTCATTTATTCATCCACTGGCAGAAGACATTGTTCAGCTTGTATTTATACTAYTACTGTTTCTACTTAAGTTTCATAATGCCATGTCTGTCATTCAGTTTTCTATATATTTTATTGCAGATTTGATTTGTTAATTTTATAACGATTAGTTATAGTACTGCATAAAGCAGCTTAAGAAATCATTTATTATGCAATACAGTCCTAATAAGTGGTGGGAAATTTTAATTTTTCTTCCAGTGTTCCTGAAAGCTATAAATACCTTTATAGTCATGAAGTTTTAGACTACTGATCTATCAACTTTTACTCCCTCCCAATACCGAGCTAAGAATAAACAATAGTGAACACTTGGCTCTGAACCAAACTTCAGAGTAATGGCAGTTGCTGTTGCAGTGCTCGGACCCAGAGACATCACATTTATTTTGTGTGTTTCAACATCTCAGGACACTTTCTCCTGCAAAGTCTCCGTCTTCATCCACTGGATCTATTGCCTCCAGCAGAAAGTACCCGTACCCGATGCCGCCGCTTCCTGACGAGGAGAAGAAAGCTAACAGGCAGAGTGCCAGGGTACGTGTGCGTTTTGTCAGGGACTTGATTTGCGGGTAGTTGTTCAAAAGGAAAGCATGGTAGATCCGCGTCTTTGAGTAACGCTGAGAGCAAAAACGGCTTTTCCTTCCTATCTCTAACCCTAGCAGCTGCCGAAGGCTGACCTCTGGCACAGATCAGAGCAGCCTTCGTGGCTGCCCCTGCTCCGTTAGCTCCCGTTAGCTTAAGTAAGACGCGGTGGAGCTGCGCAAGGCCGGCCGGGACGTGCAAGGACTTTGCAGCGTCGAGCCCGGCGGCTGCGGCGCTGCCAGGCCGGGCGGGAGCAGCGGAGTGGCCCTGCGACGCGCGGTGCAGCCCGGCGTCCCGGCCCTGGAGGCTCGCAGCTGCCGCCGCCGGGCGATGGTAGCCTTTCCCTTCTTCGTGTCGCACAGCGTGGCCCTAGCAGATACTGAGTAACCAAAAAAAAAAAAAAATCACTGAAATCTACTTTTGGGGTTTCAGCAAGCCTTGCTGAAACGTTCCCAATGAATCTGCTGACTCTGAGCTGAGCATAAACCCGCCTGAGGCRAGGATGAGACCGGCCTGCCTCTCACTTGAGACCCAGGCGACGTAGATGCGAGTCCCCAAACAAGCGCTTACCACTGTTTAGGTAGTGGCCTGTTTTTTCCTTTGGTGACGTGCGTTTGTGGTCCTTCTCCYCCCTCTGCAGCTCTGGGAGACCTCCATTTAGCTCCGCTCGTTCCCCAGGGTGACACCAGAACCGTTTGCTGCAGATTTTGTAGGAACTCGGCGTCACTGAGTCGTTGCACATTCATCTGCTCTTCAGACAATATGAAAGACGAACAGGCGCCGGCGATCACGGTGACAACCTGCGCTCATTTGGAAGGGAAAAAGCAGTCCTTTTTTGTTGACAAGGATTTTATGAATTTGATGTAAAGAACAACCAAATCATAAAAATTAAGAAGGGATAATGGCTCTTCCGCATGATGACAAATACATTTATATAGAATTACAGCCGCAGTCAATTTACAAGTCCCAAGTAACAGCGGTTTTTCTTTGGTTTAATGCAGTTTCAAATTAGAGCAGATCAGAATTGAGAACAAGTGCTCTGAAGAGCGCAGCCGATGTAAACATGTACGCTGTATGCATGAACCTTGTGTTCTTTACTTTCCACATGTAAGGGACAAACAACATACTGTAGTAGAAATTAGCATGCAGGAGTAAGAAATATAGGATTTTTGTGACAGGATCTCGAGCTTTGAAAGACAAATATTTTACATAAACTTCAAACRAACAAGGATTATATCTTTTTTTTTAACCTTACTTGTTTATAATCTCAGTATACAGATTGTATATATGTAAACATTTGATAATGTCAAAAATAGCTGTTACACATAAGTATATTTTGCCAAATGCCTAAAGAAACAGTCATGACTAACATCACACGTCAAATTTTTTAATATTATGAGCAGACAACTTTGGAAATACAGAAGATACAGTACTGTAAAAGTGTGTCTCTTCAAAACTGGTGTTTGACCAAAATCTACCCTACCTTTTAAGTGATTGACAATCTCGGTTGTGTCATGGAGTGCAGAAATCAGAGTGCAGTGACTTTGTCTGATACCATCMTCAAAGGAACCAGCCAAAATCCATTGCTCAGTATGATGAGTAGTGTAGCCTCACACAGCTGTAACCGAGACTAGTTCTGCAGATAGCAGAGAAAGAGTCTTTAACTACTGTTGAGTACAAACTTACTGGAAGTTTGGGAATACTTGTAAGCAGGCAGTTCAGACTATGGTRATGTCAAGTCTTTTTGGTGAGACTTACTGTATATATTTGGTAAAGCATTTCAGGCACCGTTTTAGATGGCAAGGTGTAGCTTATGAGAGGCATGAAGATTTCACTACACTAGATGATAATACAAGCGCTAGGCAAGTAGCCAGTTTCTTTACTATTTTTAATTTATCTTTGTTACTGGAATCTCCTTTAGCATGTGTTAGAATGCTATGCTGCCTGTCCTTGAAATCCTCTTTACAATTTATTTGGGCCTTAAACTGAGTACAAATGAATTCAGCCAAAAAAAAAAAAAAAAAAAAGATCCTGGAAACAACATGCCTTTACCATGGAAATGCTGGTCTTGTGCATAAATGAGTGGTGTTAGTCTGACTGCCAGTGGTCCATGTGTTAAGGGCTGAATGAGATGTTGCTCTTAAATTTCTAATACCTGAGACTTCTGAAGGATATTGTAAAGTAAATATGGTCTGTTGATAGGAAATTGGCATTTGGTAAGAAAAATGGGCATATTAAATCAATTTATAATTCTTCAGCTCTCCAGAAGTGACAAATTCATAGCCCCAGGTAGTAACATTACAGAATAAAATGTCTGTTTCTGTAAGATGCAGTAGCATACCTGGCCCAATAGCTGGACGAACAATTTGATACTGTTATGACAGGAGCATCCAAGGTGTTTCTGAATCTTCTACCTCTTTCATATATTTCCTTTAGTAAGTGGACCCAACACTTGCAGCCTTTTAATATGTGTTTTTTTTTTTTAACTTTTATGTCTCTTGGTAAAGTCAAATATATATAAGGTTAAATTAAAAAAAAATTAAACGTGTCAGCAGCTGTAAAGTATGTAAGAAGATTTTTAGACRCACTGTATTTTATGATTTAGACTGTGTGCTGAATTATAACAAAATACTGGCCTTGAAATGATTTCCTTCACAGTCACAAGGTTCTGGTAAGTATTTAGGGGGAGGACAAATGAGTGAGGACAGTTTGCAGACAGACCGTCTGGAAGGAGCCTGTCACTTCTCATTGCTTTARGGAAAAAATCTGCACTTTTGTGAAGAGTAAATATCTGTCAGCACTGAAGAATATTTTTTTGCAAAGATTTAATTTGAATGTAGGTAGCTGGATTAAAGATGGTTGGTAGTGTATAGTTCATGAAATCAGGGCTGGCGCCATAATCACTTGAAGTCAATATAAGTCTTTTATTGATTTCACTGGACTTTGAACTGGACCCTCAACCCCGATTAGGAAATTACACTAACCCAGTAGCCTCTATGTTACTCTGTCACCTGGAAGCTGTTTTTTCCTTCCGTCGTAGTGTCTTGTCCTTAGTAACTGGACTGTTTATCATGTGCCTTTTATGATACTTTGTTTGAATACAGATTGGCATGTAATTTTGGATAATCCCATTACATTCTGTGGCTATTTCATGTTTACTATCCTTTACTCGTCCCTTTCCCCTTTCCCTTGTCAAGAAGCAGCAAGATTTGGGAGACAGAACTGAATGTAACATACTGGCTGTTTGTGTAATGTTCGTAGCTTGTTTTTAAAATAAGGCACTCTCCTGACTCTCTTTCAGTGATGTACCACATACTTTCAGCTACTCTCTTGTTTTGGTATCTTTCATTCCTAGCATTTGACGATACAGCTATGTGCTTACATTAATTTTAGCAGTCACTCTCATATTTGGAGATACGCAGTGACTGGAAGTCTAGTGAGTACTAACTTTAAATTAAATAAATACTGATTTTCACTTGGATGAGGTCAAGAGAGTGAGAACATCATGAAACTTTGCCTTTTGCAAAATTGTTCTGCAGGGAATTTTGCACTGAGTTGGTAACTTGGAGACATTAAGTTGTTGCRCAAAACCTGAACTTGTAGGGCTGTATGAGCCTCTACAGCCAGTGGATGTGAAAAAGAGAAGTTGTTTGGTGGTTACATTCTATGGTTTTCTACTTTTAAAATGTAGTGTGTTTGAAAACTGCCAGATTAGTAACCCTGGAGATTGCAGATATTTTTATTTAACCACAGTAGTTACAGTTATATTGGCAATAGCAATATTAAATTGCCATGTAATACCTCACCCAGTGTAAAATGGTGTGTTTGTGTGGTCAATAAGGTAGTTCAGTCATGCTGACTCATTCACATTCAGACTTTTATTTGCTGATTTTATTTTTATTTTCCTATTTTTAATAAATGAACTTRTTCGTGGTTGTAAATACCTGCTGAAATGGGGAGGTCGTCAGTTCATCTCCAACACATTACAAGTAGTTGTCCATGTTAGCATAGGATTTGCAGGATGAGCTATACTTACTTAATGTAGTGTTGTGTATTTCAGCATGTGGGAGAAGAATCTTGTATAATTTAAAATAATATGGTTGACTGCTGGAGACAAAAAAAATAGAGATTATATCCAAATAATAATGCTGCAGTGTGATACCACCATTTTACAGTTAAAAGTTTACCTGCGTAGTCTGGATTTGTTGAGATGAGAACTTCAGTAATCCACACTGTAGAATATGTTTTGATGAATATATTTAGACGGTATGCTAGAAAATGGTTGTGATTGATAATTTACATGTAAATTTGTTATATTACTGTTATAAATAGTTTTAGTTTTTAAAGAAATTGTTCAGTAAGTATATCTTTGCCTCAGTGTGAACTTGCAAGTCACTACTTGCCAATTATGTGATTTGAAATGTGACATATGTMTTTAAAGTTAGCTACTTCTAAATGATTTAAGAGTTTTGTTCTTGGTTTATGAGATCTTGAACCTGTTAAGCTGATTCCCTCCATTAAATACTTTTGATTGTGCTAATAATCAAATGGACCAYTGGGCTATAGCCAGAATCAAAATAAGAAAAAAATACCCAACTGTGTCAACAGCCAATATGTACCCAAGTCCTCTTATCTGACTCACCATTGCTGATTTTAAATGAACTGGATTGTCCYGTCAACATTAATGCAATGTCTGTTTTCAAAACCAGGGCTAAGAATAGCTACATATGCTGTGACAAGTATGTGTATACTTCTGACCAAATTTGCAATCATTTCACTGCTTAGTATCGTGGCTATACACAGCATGTTTAATGATCCGTCAGGTTATGAGAACGCATGATGTTTGCCTTTGCCAATAGGACATAAAGTGAACCAGTTAGGAGGCTCCACAGTCAGATGGGATAGCAGGTTTGCTCCTCAGGCTTGCTTTGTCACCGAGTCCCGTACCCAGCTGTTGTAAATAACCTTACCAAACTCCAGCTTGAAACTAGGCAAGCTCCTCTTCCCTTCCATCTCCCTGCCCGCTCCCCCTCCCCAGAAAGCATTTCCTTGAAGGATAGTTAYATCCACTAGGAGCGTTGTGTGATTGCTGGTTAAGATCAAGCTTAACCAGCTTCAAGAGAAGCTGATGTTACAAAGGTGCTRTAAAGGTGGAAGCCTTTCCCCATGATGTTCTGGATAAGGTCTTCCCAGTGCTGTTTACGGTGCTGTAAATATATTTCTTGCCCTTGCTAGAGTGTAAGTAATTGATAGAGCCTCGTGTCTCATTTGCAATTTACACTAGTTCAGCATTTGGTGTCTCAGTCATCCTGTGTCATTCTCATCCTCTACCATTTTCCGAGGATGAGTCGCTTTAATCACTGAGTCTGTTAACCTGAAAGCTGTGCTGTGTTCTCCTATTTCCCCTATTCTAAGTCTCAGGACCATCTGTTTCTTCCTCTGAGCTATCTGAATATCTGTGTCATTAGCAAGCCCTGTGAGCCACACTTATCAACCACAGTGTGAGGCTGGTAACTCATTTTTAAGAGCTTGAGCATTCTGGTCTCTTATCTTTTTGGCCCAGCATAGACTGTCCCTCTGACTGCCGCTGCCCTGCTATTTGCACTGCTTCTAAACCCTGTGACATATGTTGGGCAGTATGAGATTCGGCTTCCATTTTGATTTTGGTCTTTTCCCCGAAGACAAATATGTACAGTTTTATTGTCCCAGGATTGCATGGTGGAGAAGAGTTCCTATGTGGACATAACTGTTAGACTAATAGATCAGGAAAGAAGAAAACAGTGAACTGATTGTGAAGACATAGTTGCAAGATAAAAAGGACTCTCACGATATGCTAAGAAATTAGAATATCTGCTGGTCCATCTACACTAAAAAACTCCTTTGGGCTGAATATTTTCCAAGTTAATTTATGAAAAATATTTTTGGTGACTCAAGTATGGATCCTGATGTAAACTTTGGCAAGAAGTAGCTCTCACGGCCAGCAGGTGGCATCTTGTCATTCCACAACCGTTTTCTTCAGCTATTCAGAAGACAGTCATCAACATAAATATGGTATCTGAGACAAGTAACCAAAACAAGCAGTGAAAATAAGTTCACAACACAGGAAGGTGTTTGTTCTCGCACACTTGAGAAGCTTTGTACCTGACTTTAAAACTGGCCACATCTGGTGTTTTAAATCTCTAAAATCAAATCCACATCAGTTACAAAATCACTTTAGATGATCCAACTTAAAACTGTTTAGAAAATTTCTACTACGTAGACAGGCCATAATTACAATATTACTTAGACTGAGATAAGGAAGATTGGGGAAWATAAGAGGAGAAAAGCAGTAAAAACATTCTCTGAAAGGAGAAGAATAGGTATCTTATACTATTTTTAATTATTAAAGCATAAAATTTCAAAGCAAGAAGATAACTTTTTGTTTGTTTCTGTATTTCTCAAATAAAAAGAAGTTTTGATTAAAGAAAGATTAACTTGAGGCCTTAAGACCTTATATATTCTAACTTTAGCATGCAGAGTCTATTTTTACAACCAAATTAGAAATTCCTGTATATAGGCCTGACAGACCTTGTAAGTAGAGTGGTGCTAGCAGCTAATCATGCAATATTGTAAGGCTCTGTGTAACAGTAAATACTGATTTATTTTGATAATTGGTACAAGGACTCCTGCTCACTGCCTGTGTAGAGAATCTGCGTATTTTATGCTTGGAAATACAGTCCAGAACATACTCAAACTGTGAATATATAACCTGATTTTTTTTCTTAAGGGTAAAGATATATTACAATATGTAGTGTTTTATATAGAATACAATACTTATTTTTATTGTTGCATAAATGCAAAATATTTTTTTCAGAATAGCAAGACATTACAGAATTTTTAATCTGCTGGAGAAAACACTATTTACAGTATGACCAGTTCTTTCAGCAAARCTTTTGGGGTAGAATATACCAATTGGCTCTGCCAGCTTCATTTTGTGCTAATGTTGATCTTGGGCATTGCTGTAAGAAAAAGCTATCTATTTTTTCACTGATGTTAGCCCCTATTGGTAAAATGTTTAGAGAGGTAAGGAGAATCTTGTTTCACCACTGGGACCGGGCTAATGTTAGCAAAAACAATCAGTCTACATCGTATTGTTGTATTTGCTAGTCAAAACCCTTTAAAAACTTTTACATGACAAAATAGAAACAAAAGATTTTGACAAACACCAAAATGAAGCATTGCAATTTACAACTTTGTAGCTTTGAGTGTGATATTTTTGTCATAAACATTACAGGCATTGGGCTGTTGAAGTGAATGAATCTGGCTTTCATGTAGCTAAACAAAACGTTGCTTTTTATAAATAAAACCATTGTAATTTGGTATTCTAAATTCCTGCTCACTTTTAATAACAGCATCACAATATCCACTTCTATGAGAGTATTTAATACAATGCCTGTGGTTTTCAATGTAACTAACATATTGTAACATCAGTAAAGTGACTTTCAATGACAAAGACTCTGGTGTGTATTTTGTTCTTGCAAGTCTCTCTTTACATTCTTTTTCATTTCTTCATTTACATTTTCTTTACACTTACRTATCCTATTTTAAAGTTCTCTTTAAAAAGTGACAGTGAATGCATGGGAAAAAGCGATAATGGCTAGTAAAAGAATCCAGAAGCTATTATTTTGCACTTTTTAAAACTGAAAATGGTCCTACAAGCTTTTTAAGCTTTGGTTTAAGTTCCCACAGTTATAAACCTGAAATTATTGTACTTTAGGTCTGCATGTCTGAGGGCAACCTAGAAAAGCGTGTGAATTCTTTCTTCCCATTAATAGTAATCAAAATCATGTATTTCTGTAAACTAGAGACTACTGTTGCAGAGAACCAAGCCTACAGCAGCAAAATGATTCCCAATTTGCATGAAATTCAAGAGCAATCACCCCACTTGCAATCGTACAGGGAACCTTCCCAATATGCCTTTTGGGAAAGGGAAGCTCTTTAAGTTAGAGAACTGTGTCTTGCTAAAACAACCAGACCGTAACTTCAAGTTGCTTGCTGAACATACTCTTAATAGGTAAGCCATTTTGGATTTTTTTTTTTTTTTTTTTTTGGTAATATGACAACTTTGCTTAAAATCACTCAATAGTAATCACATTTTTTCCCCTCAGTTTGCATCTATATGGACAAGAAAGATGATCTAACCTATCAGTTCCTGTGAACCCTATGGTTTTGGAAATGCATATTGACAACAAAAGGCAACTCTTTCTTTGGTTCAAACTAGAATTCATTCCTGGTTTTTGGAGCTCGCTCTTTGCTTTACAGGTTTCTTTGTTTAGTGTTTCTAAGATCTGTAAAAAAAAACAAAACAAAACAAAACCCAAACATGTTGGTTGTACACATTGTATRTAGTTGTTTTTGCAGTCTTTTGAGACCCAGTAGTTGGTCAGCACTAAAATGTAATTCCACCTGGGGAAGTAAACTGAGGAAGCAAACTTGGAGTATATGTTGCTCTTCTTTCAGTGCTGTAGACGTTAGTTATGCCCACTCACTTTAAAAGTATATGTATATATACACACACACACACATATACATTAAAAAAAAAAAACAGATAAATAGTGACTGACCTTACCAAATCCTCACCTACTTTGTATTTTGTTTCCCAAAATACCACATTTATCTATTCTCACAATAAATCTATTTTAATAAACTGGACTATTTTTCATCCCAGTCCAGATGCTAAACAGTTAAGCCAAGCTTTTAYTTGTAGGTGCAATTTCACTCCCACATATTATTTCATCAGTATGTCTCAATCTATAGCAGAACTTCATATGTGTAATGGACTGTGGAACTTCTGGAGGCCTCAGATCATCTTAAGTTACACTCACAAAAATGTTACATTCATTCTTGTGTAATGTTTTCCTTCACATAGTCATCAGTAATTTCAGAAACATAACTAAGTAAAAATATGAGATAAAAGTTGTGCAGGTAATGAGTTTTGGTAAAGAAGTCTCATCATTTTTAAGGTGTAAGGATACTGAATACCGCATTTGTGCAAAATAGCCTAATCAAAATCCTACAGAAAGAATGGCTTTTTGCATCACACTTTCTTAACTTTCATCGCTTCAGCTATGAATTTTCTGAACTACAGCAGAACTGCTCTTGGCTACTTCAGTCAACCTCTGTACCTAAATTTTGGTTGCTATGTTAGAAAGGCTCTTAGTAAAATTCAGTGTCTGTTTCCCAACTTGACATGCAACAAAACAGTGTACAACAGTCAGAATGTGGAAGTACAATCACATTCATGCCTTTAAAATTCACTTTTCATAGCAGAAAGAACTTCTGAAATGAAATTAAAAGCATTATACACAGGATTTTAAGAAGCACTATTTGCTTCTTCAGGTGGTACCAGCCCACTTTGTATTTATAGCCTAGAAGCTAGAGACCAGGATTCCACACTATTCTCAGCTGACAAGGGTTTAAAACCACATCTTGCAGCAAGCCTCCTCCCCTGAGAATTATTTCCATTGTTTGTCCACTGACAGAGTTACTTTTTACTTTCACACACACTTACTTCGTGCTTTCATCCTCAAGGACAAAGGTTCCTCCCTAGAAGCGTGCCTTTGCCAGAAGTGCCCTGAACCATGATAAGAAATACAATTCTTCTAACAGCAAGAATCTGGGATTCTTTGCGTTAGGTAAAGCTGGGAAAAAAATAATCTATTGTTCTTCTGTGGCAGGCAGAAATGACAAAAATTAACCAAAATTCCAAGACTTTATTTAATTGGAAAAAAGTTTCAACTAATTCCATATATTTATGTTCCTCCCTCTGCCATTCTTCTCTTAAAAAGGGCAACTGTTTTTACTTCTGTTATAAATTAAATCGGTTTTGCCCTGGAAAATCTCAGGCCAAAAAGTCTTGCTTTTCTGTAGCTGCCCTTATGTAAGGTCCACAGCAGAGGTAATGACATGCTGTGATCTGAAGTAGATGGGTAAAAGTTTTTCAAAGTGGCTTTTGGTCTTTCTATAAAGGCAGGAAGAGGACTTGTTAAGAAGACAGAAAAATTTACAGGTAACTGTAGTCTGACAAAGTTCATAGTTAAAAGGGACATATATTAAACTGACAGTAGTTTTAAACATTTAGAAGTGTTTTAATATACAGACACAAACAGAATGATAATTTTTCTGGAATAAAACCACTGTAAACAAGATCACTCTGTTGAAAGTTCTGTGCTACATTTCTATACATCCCTGCTTGAAAGAAATTCTAGTAAGGTCAATTTACAATGCCTGGTGCCACTGACTTATCCCCAAAACACCTCGCTGTCAAAACAAGCAACTTCAATTTTCTGATGTTCTAACAGATCACAGTAAAATGTTGATTCCAAAAGCTAACTCCTTCTATTTGTACATCTGCCTTATACTGTCAAAGACAAAAGAATACGTATCAGCTTATGTATCATCGTCTACATGATACTGTTTAAGTCTGAAATAAGACAAGCTGCACTCCAGAAACTGGTCAGAAGTAAATACATTACAGAAAAGTTTACTGTCTACATAATTTGAGTTACACATAGTGACTTACAAGTTTATGTAAAAAAAAAAAAATCTTTAATAGAGGTTAAAGATGACAGTACTTTAGTTTAATCATTATTAAAACTAAATAAAGGCAAGTGCATAATTCAGTAATTTTAAAATATGCAAATTACAATATTAAGATATACAATCACGATAACTTTTGGCAAAGCAAAAGACAAACCGGAATGGTAATGTGGTAATTGTGATCATCCACAGCTTCCTTCTTTTTGACTTAGATGCTCATTACACACTGTATGAACTGAAAAAAAAAAAATCATTTATTAAATGTATGCTACAGAACAAGTTTTCTTTTTCTCCTAAAACACCCATTGTCACTACTCATACCCATTGTCACTACTCTTTTTTTGTAAGCATGTTCAGTCCATGAACAACAAAGCTTTAAAGCTGAACAGGAAAATTAGCTAATGGTTTAAAACAAAGCACTTCTCCTTTGTAACAACAAATTAACCCAGCAATTACACACCATACTGTTCTCCTTCTCTCACAGAGATGCAGTCAGGAAACCAAGTCCTACAAACCTGACTGGTTAGAATCCTGCCCCTCCCTCCCTTCCCCCCAAATGCCTACTAAGCCTAAAAAAAGGCATGTCTGTGTGCATGTGTGTAGGTAAGCGTGTAACAGAGAAGCCGAGCCTGAAGAGCAGTATATCTGCTCTAGATGTTCTTAAACTCTGGGGAGCCTGACAAAATGTACAATGAAATCTAAAYAAACCTCTGCAAAATATGTAAAAACTTTGTAAGAGAAGATTTGACTCTAATTCTTCTACCTAGCTCAATTCCAAAAGAGCTGATCAAAACAAAAAACAGGATCTTCAGGCTCTCGGGTACCRTAACAGTAGAGAATACAAACACAAACTGAAATCATTACTGTTTCTCTTCAGTTTTATTTTTTAGTTTTTCTTTAGTTTTACCCCGTAAGTTTAAACGATTCCTTAAAGTTTACTTACATCATCATACTGGAAGTTTACAAAACCTTGCTGAGATGCATCTCTTCTTCTAAAACATTCTGCAAAAATGTATTTAAAAATATATATACAAAAATCAAGTAAGAAGAATTACAGTTAATCATTTTCTTTCTTTTTTAAAAWGCATTGTACTTTCATTTTAGATTTGGCCATACCCCTATTCCAAGTTGTCTTTCGTAGTATCAGAAGACAACCAGTAGTTTATATTGCTCCTCATAATTACAAATCATTTCATGCAAATTTCTCACCTTTCTGAATTTCATCCCGAAATAAAAAAAAAGGTTCAAGGTTCCAAGAAGTAATAAAACAGAAATTAGGGCAGAGCAAAATGGAGGCAAGGAAATAAAAGAAAATCACATGGATGAGAGCTCATAAAGAACACAATTAATTCCAAGATTTAAATTTCAGTTCTTAATCTTCATATTTATCAYGTTCAATATGTATGATAAATCTTCCTATTTATCATTTGACATTGAGAGTGCCCCACCCATCCTTCAGGGCCTGTTTAATAAAGTGTTCCCCAGTTTTGAAGACTTTTCTAGTCTATGGAATAAATCTTGTATTAATTTTATTTCTCTCTTAAACGGAGTCTTAAATAATCAATTTCTATAAATATATTAGTTCTGCATGTAAACTCCATTGAAAAAAACCTATTTTGTGTTACATAAAAGTTAAAGTTGAATCTGAAATGCCCAAGTAATCCTTAGTAATCACATTTTATTAAATAAGAATATATTATGGAGATGGCATTAACAAGTCCATAATCAACATACCTGTGAGAGCTCTGAGTTTTACACAGCAGGCAATGTAATCATCAAATGTAATCTTTCCACGGGTGCTGTATCGCCTTGTGATTGCTGACACTGCCTGTGGGCTCAATCTAAATCCTATTTGAAAAGAAAAAAGTCCATATTGAAATGAGAGGTAAGTTAACACAATCTAACACAATTTTTATTGGAAATGTGACAGTTATTGCAGGACTTTAATGGGTGCTGGGAAAGGCTGAGAGTCAGCCTCAGTGTTAAAAGCAAGAAAATTTCACAACGTACCCATGTTTGTCAAGGCTTTCTCTAGTTCTTGACGATCCACTGTGCCACTTCTGTCATTGTCAAAACTTATGAAGTGTTGCCTCCAGCCATTGACCACAGCCCAGAGTTCTTTAAACTCATTAAATCCCAGTGTACCAGACATATCTCTCTGATTCCAAAGCTAGGAAAAAAGTTACTTAGCTTCCAAAACTTAAAAAAAAAAAAACCCTCTGTTCAATGGAAATTAGTATTTTTATCATCTGTGGTTCAAAACTCTAAGTGGAGGAAATAAAATATTGTAATAGCTTCAGAGTATCTTTTACTGTTATTATGTCTTCTCATAGAAAACTAACTAGAGCATCATAGCACAGATGGACAATACTTCTGACCAAAGGTCAGTGAAATCACTCTCTCCCCACTATTTCCTCAGTGAAGCCTTATAAAACTATTTGCTCTTTCTAAATGTAGCTTATCTGGCTATCCTCTCTTTACTCACTGTAGTGCAGTTATCATCAATAACATATGTATCTGAAATAAAAACAGATGCCAAATAAAAATATTAAGTTAGAATAACATCAGTTCTCTGTTACTGTAAGCAGGTTGCTCACAGCCCTTCCGGTTTAATTTATTTTTTTCTTTTCTTTCTTTCTTTCTTTTTTTAAAAAAACTAGAAAGACATTTGAACATTACAAGTTTTAACTAAAAGTCTTCAAAGGTTCTAAGGTTGCACTATATGCCTAAGTCTTCCACAGGTCCCACTGCTGAATGCCATATACCGTCCTTCTAAGGTACATGAACCTGACTCAYGCGAGGAATAGGATTCAGGAGGCCTTAGATTATATTCAGCCTGCATACATACATTTACATTCATTAGGACATCTACAATGGTGTCTGCTTTTAAAAGCACAATGAGTGATTCGCACAAACCTCTGTCCTGAGATGCCAGACCTRACTTCTTACACATTCAATGGAGAAACAGTCCCCAAGACTCAGAGACATACCATGTGTTATAAAAGGTCAACTACTGAAAGCCTCATTGATTAGAATTATTATTTCATCCTGAAAATCGAGTAAGAAGGGAATTTTGCTGCCCACAGTCATACCTGACATAATTATATATAAACTAAGGTCTGAATGGAAATTACAAAGCATTTCCCAGCTTTCAAACATTGTCTTATCTTTGTTCATGTAATGTAAAAAATGTTTACATTTCATAATAAAGGATACATCCAGCATCGAGATCATGAGTCTGCAAGTCTCTAAGTTGAAAGCTATTTAAATTAAAAAAAAAAAGTAACAGCTGTATTAAGAATGACTAATTTTCATTTACATAAAAGATTAAAATTGCTTATTATATTTTATGCAATATATTAAATAATTGCTTTCTACTGTATATAGTCATACATGTTTTGATCCAAGTAAGAGCTTCTTATCATGACTTGTCAAAAATACTGACAATACACAAACTAGAGACTATTGAGATCATAAATAAAATGAATATGCTCTTAACTTAATCTATAAGGGGTTTAGGTTTCAATCAAAGTTATTATTTTGTTTCACTACAGAGATCACTTGAGCAAAACAGCTTTACACATAGAAACTCAATTTTGCAAATCAAACACTAAGCACCCTGACAGAGGAGTTCCACCATACAATTTTTTGTCAATATCAAAGCTCAACTTCAAACCAAACCAAACCACTTCTTCAGCTCCACAGCTCAGTAGTTGAGAGCTAACCAAGTGGGGAAGGAAAGCTTTATATGCACAAAACTAGGTACAGAGATTTTGCATCTGAAAGTAGTCCACAGGTCAAGAAAGCTGTTTTGCCATGCAAACGGAAAACTCTGCAGAAAGCACGACTGCATGCTTTTTCTGGTAGATATAATAAGAATATACGTATTTTAGGGTTACGGGTATTTTGTTTGCTGACTTACGTTTATATGCTCCTGCAATCCCTGACTGGGTCAGACATCTCTGTAGCTCATCAGCATCTATTTGTCCATCCTTTGGGTAACAGRAGATATATTAGCTAGAATTTTAATCCCCTCTTTACAGTTTATTCCTAGCACCCACTGCCTTTTCAGTGGCATTAAACTAGTTATCTTTACAAAACAGAACTGACTGCCTCTCTGATGTATGACAGAAACTGCTTTTTATAACCTGTATCTCTAATAGTATTTCTTCAGTTGACATTGTTGCAACATGCATTAGCTCTCACATCTAGTGACTTTATGCACTCAAAAACAAACAAAAAAAACCCCCAAACAAACAGGACTAGGAGCAGGTTTGCTCTAAACTTTTTTTTTAACCGCATAAAATACTGGCAACATCTACTTGAGAGTGAAGTGCACAGAAACTAAGGCATAAAATCTTCTAGAGAAACTCAACCCCACTCAAAGTATTAATTTCAAGTTAATAGGTATGAATTTAAAGTGAAAGTAAACATTTAYGATCTCATTGTACAGTAGGAAACCYGGAATACAGATCATACATGCCTTCTTCCCAAGGCAGACTTAACACTGACAAATTTAAAAATTTGTCTGGGAATAGTAGGGTATCTAAACACATGAAAGCAGAAAATAAAGAATTTTAAAAGACAGGAGAAAAAAAAAGAAACAGAAAAGATACCTATCTGTGCAATTTTGAACATGACTCCCTTGCAAAGCATCTCTCTCAGGGTAAAACAGAAAACAACTGCCAAGTCATTGAAGGAATGAGCTGTAAAAAGCGGAGTTGGAATTCTAGGTCACACTCCTCACACCCATCACATGAACCTCAGTTCACAGAGAGTCTGAGTATAATTTAACCTCATTCAAAGATGGTGCGTTATATCTGTAGATGTAAAAACCAGTGTGACTTCAATGTAAAGCATTAGATACAAAAACAAGAGTTGCCTTATATTTTAAATAAATTTATTTGCTTCAGCATTTTCCTAAGGTTTATATATGTATGTGGTTTTAATTCTATTATAAATTAATAAATATATTAATATATTTATGTATTATAAATTAATATATGTATTTTTAACAACTGGGATATGCTACTAAATGGACTGGTCACAATGGTACAGCCAGATAACTTTCAGAAATACAATACAGCACATTATTATTATTATACTAGATGACATTTGACAAGGTCTGAAAAAAATAGTAACATTTTGATTCTCTATCAGTTTCCAATCTAGTCTATCAGCCCTAACTATATAGATGTAGTAAACACATTAAATTTACAGGAAAACTCAAAAATACAATTTGAATTAGCCATGTATATTCAGCAGCAAATCTATCTTTAAAGCGCTTGTGCATTCTAAGATAAAGGCATTATCTGGGTGATTAACACTACCAAAAAACACCTCGACCTTTCCCTTTTTTTAATTTCTTTTCTAAAAATAGAACTTAAGAATTAAACTACATCCAGCATAGGTGCTTGTAAACAGACTTAATAAGAAAATTATCAGTTCCCACAAAGATACATTCATTTATTAAAGACTTCAAACAATACTTTCAACTTTTTCCTAAACAAAGGAAATGAATTCCTTAAATTAGGGCAAAATTTTTGTTGTAAACTATTTCACAGAAAGCTCAGGGATGACGTATACTTTTTAGGTGAAAAAGCACGACAGGGAGAGCAGTAAGCCATAATTCTGTAATAAGCACTTCCTAAAAGCTGTAAGATTTAGGTTTTAACACACTTGCATGGATGAACAAAGGCAAGTGATATTTTATCTGTTCCATTTCACAGTATCCTTATAGGATTTTTACATCTGGACATCTAGTACTCAATGAAACAGACTTCTGATTCCAAGGATAAACTGGGTTGTTTTTGAAACGTTATTTTAAGAAGGAATGATTCCTAGGAATAAGGAAGTATTTAAGAGATGTATTAACTTGATTATACCCATTACCTCAACTGATTCCCAAGTTTTAGAAACCATGCCTCACTTGGAGAGCTGGGCACGGTTCTGTGCTTCACTGCGCTCCAGCTTGTCACCTTTTCTCCACGGCACTTCCTGCTTGCTATTACCTCACTCCTTCTCTTTACACTGTGACCCTTCTTGTTCTTCCAGAGTAAGCTGCTGGCTTGACTACTGATTCCTGAACACCATCTGATGGCACCCAGATGCTTTACCCTCTGAGCTGGCAGGCAAATTGTCAGCATTCATTCAGCAGAATTTTGCTTAGGCTCCACCTTACTAGAGAGGCCTGTCTCATTACATGCAGGTTATTCCAATGTTCTCATTTATTATAAAAAATTGCATGGTCTATGTATTTTCATATGCAACATTAAAGTAGTAATATTTAGGTTGTAAGATGCACTGTTAATTTAGAAGAATAATGGAGACAATAGAAAGCAATAACATAAATTGCAGTCCTSCTAAAACAGAAATTGAAACCTCAGCTATGTCTGTTGAATTTAAACCTTTATGTTGTAGTTATGTGTACCCGCAAATATCAAGTCCAGGAGCAGAGTTTTAGATTTGCGTACATCCTTTAAACATGCAATAAATAGCTACACAATGCATGCTACTAGCAAAGTTAGAACTTCTAGCACAATAAATCTAATTTATTTGTTCATAAACTTTGTAATCCACTGCAAGAAATACTTATTCCTAGAAACATGCATAATCATATAGAAATAATATATTACATAAAATTACAGGAAAGAAATATAAAATATAGCGACAAAAAACAGGTTAAAAAAAAAAGAAACAGAAGCCTAAAAAATCAAAGTTGTGCATGCTCCCTTCTCTGAAAGAATAACGACCCTATCTAACAAGCAAACCCAGATATTGGCACAACTGAAGATTGTTATTCCATTTGCAAGTCTATCAAGCCACTTCATGACATAATGATTTCTTTCTTATTAATCTTTCCTGTTCATAGCAAAGCCATCTCCACAGCTGATGTTTCCAGAAGGCTTCTGGCTTCTTCTTGAAGCTGACAGCAGYCCCTAACCCAAGGACTGAGCCAAAACTCAGTTGCTACATTTCAGGTAACTGCATCGTTCCTGTATAGTAACTACATAGTTCTAGGTAATGTTAATGCTAACTAGCTCTTCTAAAGTTCCAGCACATTTTAGTAGAAGGACCAAGAAAAAAGATTTTTTTTTTTGAAAGACTTGAAAAATAGTGTTCTCCCAACAAATAAATAACATTTTAAAAGCTTACCTGCCCAGCTACTGCAGCAAAATAACCATACAAAGGATCCTGAGCTTGTCCAGGGAACGCTGGTCCTCCTGGAGCTCCTCCATACTTTAGAGATCACAAACAAAGTTAAGTATAAATGAATGATTCAGTTAACTGTAAGAAACTGTAATGTTTRTACTTCAGAATCAATTTGTGTTTTATACACACATGTAAAAGAGTCATAYCAACCTCTCCACAAAATATTCTTTTAAAAAAAGAACACAATCTTAGTATACCAATTTTTTATGATTTAAACACATCAGTGTAAAACCTTGCACTAGATCAATCAGCTGATTGAGCAGTGTGCCATACTTCATCAAACTTAAAACTTTACAGTCTASTACCAGCAGAAAATGAGGCCCCGAAGATAGGCTGTCTCTACGGCCCTAYAGAGTTTTCTTTGTATTTCAAGAAAGCTAAAGCAAAACAGCTCTGCAGGGAAAGTATCTGGAAGAAAATATGTACTTAATATATATTCTGAGTTTTTTTACAGTATTGATTCTCAACAGAAATGTGGCAGAAGAACACATTTTAATCTTGAGTTAAACAAATTATCAACTGAAGTATAACTATGTTTATACCTTCCCCCCCCTTAAGGGTGGGGAGGCCGGAGCTCTGAGCAGCTAAGGCTAATTTACTTGGCTATCTACTGACCCCACCACAAGCGAGAACAGCCTGTGGTGAGACCTTGCTCACGGGACCTCGCTRGAGGACGGCGGGCTCCGCAGCGAGCCGGCGCAGGCAGCCCCCGCCGGGGAGCGGGGGCGTTTCGCCCGCTCAGCGGCGGCACCTCGTAGGCTCGGGCCTCGCGGCTGCCGCGGCCGCAGCCCGCGCCGGGCCCTGCGGCACCGCTCGGCCCCGGCCCAAAGAAGGGCCCCCGCGGGCCCCGGCCGCGGTGCAGGATCCCCCCCAACCCCCGCTCCAGCTGGCTGCCCCTGAGGCCGCGGAGAGCTCGTAAAACGGCCCCTTTCCGGCACTCCGCGCCCCACCGAGGCCCTGCCCCAGCCCGGCTGCCCCGCCGCCGCCTCCCACCCCCGCTCTCCGCGCCAGCCGCGCGGCGCCGCTCTCTCACCCCGCCCTGGTAGTAACCGCCGGCGGCGGCGGGCTGCCCCGGGTACGCCATGTTCTGCTGGCACCTGCCCGGCCGCCTTCACTACCGCCCGGCCAGCGCCCGGGCGGAACCACTCCGCCACTCGGGGGGGGGGGGGGGGGGGACACGGCGGGCACGTTCCGGGAAGGGCCGCCTGCCCGCGGCTCCGCGCCTCGCCACCCCGCCAGAGGCAAGCGGCCGCCCGTCTGCGCCCCGAGCGGCGCAGCAGCGCGACACGGTGCCGCCGAGAGCGGGGGGCCCCCCCGCCAGCCCGCCCCGGGTGGTACGGGCCAGCGGCCCGGGGCGGCTCCTCCCGCCCCGCTGCTGAGGGCGGCGGTGGTTGGGACTTTGCAGTGCCTGTGGCCGTGGACGTTGATGGCCGCCGGCCTTCCCCAGGGGCGCGGCACCGGCCTCTTCCGCCCGTTTCCCTGGGCGCTGCTGAGGGCGGTTCGCTGGGAGCGGGGACTGGGCGTCACTGGGTCTCCTGCGGGCGGGGTTGCGGGAGCTCCTGGGGGGCGTCCGTTTTCGTCGTCTCGCCCTAGCAGCTGCTCGTGTTTGTGCCTGACAAGAAACGCTTGAAATTGAGGTAGCGGAGTTTTGTCTCTGTAACTTCAGGACTACCTCTGCGGTGTCCCTGGGTACAGCTGTTCAAACACACACGGGGAAGCAGCACCTGTGTGTGGTTAAAAAAAGAAGCCGTGCATCCGAGTGAGCGGCAGCAGTAATGCCAAGAGGCTTCACGCTGATGTGGGCAGCCCACGGCGGTATCAGTCAGCTGAAATTGTGCAGGAACCCACAGTRTTGCTGGACAACTTTTTTTCCCAGTCATCTTTGTCATACTGTTATCAACTACGTCATTTGGAAACTTCTGGAAATGTTAAATACGAACCTTGATGTCARATTACTTTTAAATCACCCATCCATGATTTATAAAAAGGCAAGACAGTAAAGCATGTAAGCTCATTAGTTTATTCTCTGTGYATATATCACAAAATCCATTTGTTCATTACGTTAAACATGTCCTCCACTTTTTTTGGTACTTTTTTTTTGGTACACTTTTTGAAGTCTAATCACCTATCCATTATCCTAAAGATAGAAAATAGATCAGCTTTTCAGTTTTCTTTTGGGTCAGTAGATCCAAATTCCTTCAAAACACAAAAGAGGTAGGAAATTTAGTGTTTTACTACAATTACAAAAGGCCTTTCCTGCCATGCCCCACCAGCAATCTACAGTCTGAGGCAGCTCTGATTTTGGCAATTAMCCTCAAGAGTCACAGCCAGTGCAGAGCAAAACTTTTGTTTAACAGCATCCCCTAGACTGGAAGAACTCACTGGTACAACCTGTATTTTAATACTGCTGATTCTTTGTTCCCTTGAGTACCCCAGAAAGCAGCAGTGACTTGAAATGACCATGGCTTGGTCTACTTATTTGCAAAGTATTTAAACTTCTTTGTTATGAGAGGTATTTGATTAAGTTGCCAGAAGAGTTGTTCACTTAACTCCATTAACTGAGACAAATATTCTGGTGAAGGCTTTRCAGGGGAAATACAGTTATTTTCTGTTATAAAATAACAATTTATTTTCTGCTGGTTTAGCGTAATTTCTGAGGAACTTGTGTAGGACTGTATTAGTTTAGGACTATTAGTTTAATTACGTTACAGGAAAATTTTCATTTAGAGTGAGCCATCTTTCTCAGCTTCTAGGTCATCCTATAAACATAGCTTTCAGATGGTGTTTCTATGATACATTTTTTGCTATTTCAGCGCCAGTTGCACTAATGCCATTGATCATGCCAGTAAGGAGACAAGTATGTTGTTCTATGAAATTTAATATTCAGGATAGTTGTCAAATGAAAGAAGGAAATCATTATTTCCTGTCTTTATCACACAGAGTAGCATACACAAAGCCTGTTTTTTTAGGGCAACGGAGAAACAAAGTAATGAATATGAATAGTTTTTCAGGTTAAGAAATACCCATCTCAGAAGAGTATTCAAGTAGCATTTGTTAATATAAAACTGTGCAGTGGTCAGATAGTTCTATTTACCAAACTTAATCTGCGTGCCATATATATTATCAGAGATACTGTGCTGTACACACACTGATTACAGTTAATATATCTGGGCAAGAAGCTTCCCTAATTAAAAGAAGATATAGGTACAGTGATAAAATGACTAAAGTCTAGAAAGATTGAAAATAAATGGCAATGAATATAAATGATAAGATTTAAAGAGATTTTAGAGTGATAAGAGAAACAAAATGTCAAATGTGATATATGTGTATGGCAAATAGCTTAAAGATAACAGGAAGGCATTTTTAACTATATTAGTGAGAATAAACACATCAGATATAGACTAGTTACTAGATTAAGGTACTACAACTGTGTTAGTTKTACAGAAATTGCCTCCAATGGGTGCATGCAGCCAGGGAAGCGTGCGTGAAACATGGCTGTGGGGGATCTACGTACACCCTCCTGTGAAACCTGCATGCTCCATTACCTCTCTGAAATGCCTGTACACCAGTGCATGCAACATGGGGAGTAGATAGGAAGAATTAGAAATCTGTGTGCAATTGCAGGACCRTGATCTCATTGCAATTAYGTGGTGGGATAGCTTGCATGACTGGAATGCAGTCATGCATTTTAGGAGAGACAGRTCAGGAAAGTGGGATGATAGAGTTGCTCTTTTATGTGAGAGAGCAACTGGAATATTATCGAGCTCTGCCTGGGGTGGATGAACAGTGAGTTGAGAGCATATAGGTAAGGATTAAAGGGTAGGCTAACGTGTGACACTGTTGTGAGTGTTTACAACAGGCCACCTGATCAGGAACAGAGGAAGATGATGAGGCCTTCTACAGACAGCAGGAAGTAGCCTAATGATCACAGGCCTTGGTTCTCATGGGGGATTTCAACATGCTGGAAAGACAACACAGCTAGGCACAAACAGTCTAGGAGGTTTCTGCACAGAACTGATGATAAGTTTTTGACGTATGTGGTGAAGAGCCAGTGAAGAGAGGTGTTGGTTCTTGTACTAACAAACAAAGAAGGACTGGTTGAGATGTGAAGGTTGGGGGCAGCCTTGACTGCAGTGACCATGAAATGGTGGAGTTCAGGATCCTGTAYGGAGGAAGCAAGGCAATAAGAAGGATCACAATCCTGGTCTTCAGGAGAGCGAACYTCAGCCTCTTCAGGGACCTACTTGGCGGAATGCCATGGGTGAGGGCCCTAGAAGGAAGAGGAGTCCAAGAGAGCTGGTTAATATTCAAACATCACTTTCTCCAAGCTCAAGATSAGTGTATCCCTATGAGTAAGAAGTCAAGCAAAGGGGGCAGGAGACCTGCATGGAGACAGGCCACRTGGGAGGAATATAGGAACATGGTCAGAGTATGCAGGGATATGACAAGGAAGACTAAGGCCCATTTGGATTTAGATCTGACAAGGGATGTCAAGGACAACAAGAAGGGCTTCTTCAAATACATTGGTTGCAAAAGGAAGACTAGGGAAAATGTGGGCCTGCTGCTAAATGGAGTGGGTGCCCTAGGGTCAAAGAATACAGAGAACGCAGAGTTACTGAATGCCTTCTTTGCTTCAGTCTTCACTGCTAAGGTCAGCCYGCATGAATCCCAGAGCCTGGAGAAAAGAGAGAAAGTCAGAAGAAAGGAAGACTTCCCCTTGGTCAAGGAGGATCAGGTTAGAGATCATTTAGTCAAACCTGACACCCACAAATCCATGGGCCCAATGAGATGCACCCATGAGYGCTGAGGGAGCTGGCGAATGTTATTGCTAGGCCACTCTCCATCATCTTTGAAAGGTCATGGAGAACAGCAGAGGTGCCTGAGGACTGGAAGAAAGCCAGTGTCACTCCAGGCTTCAAAAAGGGCAAGAAGGAGGACTGAGGAAATGACAGGCCAGTCAGCCTCACCTCCATCCCTGGAAAGGTGATGAACCAATCTTGGATGTCATTTCTCTGCATGTGGAGGAAAAGAAGGTGGACAGGAGTAGTCAGCCTGGATTCAGCAAGGGGAAATCCTGCTTAACCAACCTGATAGCCTTCTGTGATGGAATGACTGTCTGGGTAGATGAGGGGATAGCAGTGGATGTTGTCTACCTTGACTTCAGCAAGGCTTTTTACRCTGTCTGCCATAGCATCCTCCTACATAAGCTCAGGAAGTGTGGGTTGGATGAGTGGACAGTGAGGTGGATTGAGAACTGGCTGAAAGGCAGAGCTCAGAAGGTTGKGATTAGTGGTGCAGAGTCTAGTTGGAGGCCTGAGTCCCCCAGGGATCTGTACTGGGTCCAGTTTTGAACAACTTAATCATCAGTGACTGGATGAAGGGACAGAGTGCCTCCTCAGCAARTTTGCTGATGATACCAAACTGGGAGGAGTGGTTGATGCACCTGAGGGCTGTGCTGCCATTCAGAGAGACCTGGACAGGCTGGAGAGCTGGGYGGAGAGGAACCTCATGAAGTTCAACAAAGGCAAGTGCAGTGTCCTGCACCTTGGGAGGAAAAAACCCTATGCACCCCTACAGGCTGGGGGCTGACCTGTTGGAAAGCAGCTCTGCAGAGAAGGAGCTGGGAGTGCTGGTGGACAACAAGTTAACTGTGAGCCAGCACTGTGCCCTTGTGGTGAAGAAGGGCCATAGTGTCCTGTGTTGCATTAGGAAGAGTGTTGCCAGCAGGTSRAGGRAGGTGATCCTGYCCCTCCTGCCCTGCTGAGGCCTCAGCTCGAGTACTGTGTCYRGTTCTAGGCTCCCCAGTACAAGAGAGACGTGGAGCTACTGGAGAGAGTCCAGCGTAGGGCGATGGAGATGATGAGGGGACTGGAGCATCTGCCCTATGAGGAGAGGCTGCGAGAGCTGGGCCTGTTTAGCCTGGAGAAGAGAAGACTGAGASGGGATCTTATCAGAATCTACAAATACCTTAAGGGAGGGTATCAAGAGGATGGGGCCAGACTCTCTTCAGTGGCACCAAGCGACAGGACAAGAGGCAATGGGCACAAACTGAAACACAGGAAGTTCCACCTGAGTATAAGGAAAAACTTCTTTACTGTGAGGGTGACGGAGCACTGGCACAGGTTGCCCAGAGAGGCTGTGGAGTCTCCTTCTCTGGAGATATTCAAAACCCGCCCGGACGCAATCCTGTCTAACATGCTCGAGGTGACCCTACTTGAGCAGGGAGATTGGATTAGATGATCTCCAGAGGTGCCTTCTAACCTCAACCATTCTGTGACTCTGTGAAAAGGTAGCAGTGTTTCACAGTTACTTCTTTTCTGTACTTAAACACGAGTATCCAATCATCCTCCATTTGCAGTGCTTCAAGTGAGACTACTGGTAATGAACACTGTGCTCAGTAGTCAATGTTTAAAAGATTATCTAAATTTGACAACACATAAAGGAACTAGGAGGCAGATATAATGATGTAATGTACTTTATATGGTTTGCTGGGTAGGAATTTTGTTTGCACTTCTTTTGTTTTACAGGATTTTTATATAATTGTCCTGCAAAAGACAGGCTATTCGAGGAGAAAAAACAAAAGATCTACTGTCTGAAGGGCAAATGAATTGAGTAAGTTTTACATTACAACTAAGAAGCTAGCCTTAGAAATGCACCAGTAAGATATCTGTGTAAGATAAGTAGGTACTGATTATGCAGATCTGCAAGAATATGTAATCTCTCTAGTCGGAAGACTGGACTTAAGCAACACACAATGTTAGTACTATTGCCCTTTTAGATAATTCAGTGTATTTTCCTGAGAAGGGACCTCATTAAAATAATTTTGTCTAGAAAACTAAAATTATGTATATAGTTTACGTTTCATATCCTTTACTGGATTCCTAATAYGATGTTAAGAAGGAGTTCAAAACTGAGTTACAGTAATGACATTATTACTTTAAAAYGTAATCACAAGTCACACTAGTTGTACTTACCGTATTTCCTCAGAGTGAATAAAGGTTAGCATAAGTGCAGTGTACATCACATACCTTTTGCTGCCCTTGCCCTACCCCCCTAGATAACTAAGTTTGATATGTTTAAATGTGACATGAGCTTAGCCATGACATGTAAATTCAGCTGCCTTGAACYGAAAGCCTTGAGCTGCACAGTGTTACTACTTACATTCCTTTGTGGTTTAGTGGCTGCATGCTTAGTGGCTGCATGTGGAGGCTTCAAACTTTCCTGGCAAACCAGGTATGGAATTTGCCCTTCCCAGAACTGCAATAAAAAAGCTAGAGAAGAGGAACGAAATTAAAGTGTAAAGTTCAAATTTCCTGAAATGTTTACCTAGCATATATGAGGGGATAAAAACTTGAAAATAAGGATGTTACTTGATGAGAAATCTCACTACCTTTGAAATTGCCACAGCTTGAGAAGAGATGTGAATTCAAACACTGATGTAATGGTTAATTAGAAAGGTAAATGTAGTACAGACCAAAAGGTATTAAAATAAAGTAAAAGTGACAGTAAAAGAACCCTGYTAAACTTCCAGACAGAGCAAAGATAAAATGTAGAACCTTGGATTCTCTCTTAGACGATTATTTATTTATATATCTTTATTTATCTTTATATATCTTAGGCATATTATTTACACTCTGTTCTGTAAACAGTTATTTTTTCCAGTCTTAGTTTTCCCTCCCAACTCACAGTTCCAGCCTCTTTTAACAGGTGGTTTTGCAGTGAAGACTTCCTTTCTCCATACTCCTCTCTGGTTCAGTTCTCTGTGTTCATTATTGTAAGACTTTTTCATCACTTTCTGGATGTCAGCAAGAATGCCACTGAAAGACTAAGACMAGATAATCTTAATTGTGGATGGTGCTGTTACTGAGGTTTTGATATTGCCATTATTTATGATGCTAAAAATCAGCTTTTATCCAATGCAATACAACAACACACTTACCACATTGATTTCATTGTACATAGAGCAGTTTGCATATTCCCCAGGCATGAGATTTTTATAGAATTAAAGATAAAAAGTAGTTTTCAGTAACAACATTAATTTCTGAGATAGAGTAACTTGCAGTTTAGTGGTTCCCAAGATAGTCTTTAACTCCAAGTTTAATTAAGGTATAAAAATATCTTAAGATAATATAATGCATGCCAGTGTTTGTGAAAGGATGTTTACAATTCTGCTTGTTTTGCATATCACAAGTGATCAGTACTCATTTGTCATCTAACTCTATTTCAAAACCTTCAATTTTGAAAACTGGGATAATTTAAAATAGGGATTGATGAGTCATGCAAGCTCCCTTAATCCTTCAGTTGGGTAACATGGGGTCAGGATCCACATCTGCTGTGCTTTTTTTATCGAACAGAAGCCAGTGTATGAAAAACAATGGTATAAAAATGATTGCAGCACAGAGCAAGTTCAGCAGTAAGGAGCCTGATTTCTTGTATAACCCTCCTTGCAATCATATGTGTACATGTATGTATATGTATTAATTCTGATACATACACTGACATATAACATTTATGCTGATACGATATGTATCAGTGTATTTATCAGAATATATGTTCTGTTATGGTAGAGCTCAGAGCTGTAATGGCTGAAGATAAGCATAAGCTTATCCTTTCCATGTCTAGTGCTTGAATCGGGTCAATGTTACCACAGTGTTACCAGAGTTCATCTTCATTTGCTGATCTGTATCTTCCATAATCAAAGCAACTAGCAGAATTATTGGGGAAATGTCTTGGGCTGATTTGATGCAGCAGTACTGCACGTGTGACTCACCCTGACACAAGCAGAAGTGGCATGCAAACAATTGACTCCAAGAAAATAAAGTTTACTTTCTTTTTTTTTTCCCCTAAGTGCAGAGCATGAACGCAGTGCCCCACTACCACAGATGATACTGTGGGATTTCTAGTGTGTGGGGAAATCACAGGCTTGAGTACACTCATTCAGCGAAAGAGAACTGCTGCACCCTGGGGAAAAAATCGCCTTCCTGATCATGAGGTCTCCTCTAGGTGGATGTTTTGATTAATGTTTCTGTTACTATGCAAGGGTGTGTGTTGAAAGTTCCTCAAATATTACAAAATACATACCCACACAGCCAACATATAATGCATTTACATTTCCTACCACAAAATTTTATCATGCTTGGGTACACTTTTAGAGCAATTTTAGTGAGCATATTCTTCCTCCTGCTGTGACTTTGGTAAATATTTTTTCTCACACATGAATAGTTCCATATTGTTTTCCTTGTTGCTCACATTAGCCTTCTTGCTCCTTCTGTTTCCTGTGTTCTGACCTCTCCTGAGTTGCCAAATGTTTAAGGAATGAGCCTATTGCTTTCAYGAAAAATGCCCACCAGATGTCATACTAGTACTTTTAATACAGACACATCAAGTGATCCTGGATGGCCTTTTAACCTATGTCAATTTTTTTAGTATATGCAAATATAGTGTTAATCAAAGGCAGAAACAGAACTCACCTAGATGAGGTAACATCTGTGAGAAGCTAAAACCTAGCTATTTAGATGTCAGTTCAGATCTGTAATATGGTCTGTAATTTTCTTGAGATGTTCTTTGCGCCAAACTCTATTTAAATATCTAACAGTGGTTCAGGAGTTTGTATGTAGGTTCTTCTGCTGGGAAAACTTAGAAGCATAGATTTAGTCATATATTTTTTAAAATCGTGGCTGAAGTTTTTGACTAATACCTAAATATTTGGGTATGCYAGCTCTGTGGCTGTCAGGACAGCTGATGATAATGTATACAGATCATTCTTATTTCAGGTTTGTCAGACATCCGCTACTCCTTTCTGTGTTGTCATCTTGTTGTTTCTTTCTAGTCCAATTCTTTTGTAGTTGTATATACTCACACTTCATTAATATGTACATTATAGATTATTATTTCTTTTATCTAGTAGATGCACAAAATTACGATGATTAGTATTTTCACTGAAAATAAAATAAGGGCACTGCATAATTTTAAATAATTTCCAACAAATGTTTTTGAAAGTATGCATAGGATTTATGAGAAGGCAAAGGGGTAAAGAACCAGATGGGTTATTAGTTGCCATACTCTGTACTTTGGAAAGTTTAGGTCTCTTTAATTAACAAAAAACTACAAGCTGTTTGATACCTGTATATATTGTTATGAAAAAATACATATTTTTATATAATCTGCCTACTCCAGGAATGTTTAAAGATTGTAATAACCACATGCTGTTTTGCACTCTGTGTTGCGCATCCTGCATGTGTTACAGCCAGGAATTAATTGTTATTGACTCATCTAAAAGCACCTTTTGCAAGTTTACAGCAACACATTCCAAATCCCTTTTGATTTTCTTTAAGCAAAGTTAGAAGTAAAGCAATTAATTGGTGGCAGTTGACACTTAATAAAAAGCACTTTCAAGTTAGGAGCTGCTGTTAGATGGCAGRACCCCATCATGGCAATGACCATCCCCAGATGGGCTTCCACGAAAGKCTAGAGCCTTCGGGAAGCCGACAAAGCTGTGGATAACCAGCATAATCTCCATGCTCCTCTGGATTAGGATATATGTCTTATCTCAGTAAGGAGTTAAAGAGTTTCTCTTTGCTTTTGGCTTTCATCTTGTCACTTTGTTCATTTTGGCATTTTTGATCACCTTTAATATTAGCTAATATCCAGTATGGTTTTCCAAGGATTTAGCATAAGCATAACAACTCTCAATCTAACAGCAAAACATTGTCAGTCTTTATGTATGTACTCTGCTGGATCAGCACTAGTGTTTTCATCACATTCTAGAATGGGCACTAAAGAAAAAATTAAAGAGCTGGAAAAAATGTAAAGGCTATGATTTAATAAAAACACTAATGTATTCAGGGCAGAGCCAGCTCCTTAGCAGTCCTGACATGTAGGGCGGATATAATATAGTCCATCACTGTCTCATTATCTTAGATCTGAGGGCCCAGTTCCTCACTGGTAGTGGACATCATGAGCTATACCTTCATAACCTTGTTTTACACAGCAGCCTATGATGATGCAAAGACTGAAGCAGTGAACAGTCTTGTGAAACTCTCTGTTGAAAGCCTACTTGGGAGGGTAGGACACAAGTATCTGTCTTCATGCTTGTAAAAAATGGCCAGGCTTTTTATCTAAGAAATAAGTAAGTCTGCTTCTTCTGGAAGTTGGCTTCCCTTAAGAAGAGAGCAGGACAAGAAGGGATGTATGTTGATTGACTGTTTTATTTCCTTTTTCTCATGAACTCTATTAATAAAATCAGTCAGGAACCATCTCTCTGCAATTTACTGCCCTATTCTTCTCTAGAGTAAAACACAGAGGCATTCTAGGGGGTATCTTTGTCCTGGCTGRAAGACCTGATTTTGAAACTGTCATGTTGTACTCAAAGAGAAGAAGCTAATTTTCTTCTGGAGCAGGAATTAGAGCTCAGAGTGTCAATACTGGACTGATGCCTCAGACTCTGTCTGGATTTGAACACTTAATCTCTCTTTACCTCTTTACCTGTTTGTAAACAGAAATAACAAGACTTCTTTTCTCTGGTTCAGTATGTTTATATGATTTGTATAATCTTTAGGTAGAACCTCCATAATTCAACTAATTAGAGCATGAATATTTAGCAGAAGTAATCTTATTTTAAGCATTTATTACTTCCAAGATTGGGATTTAAAGAGTGTTAACAGAGTGCTTTAGTACTACACCTAGTTCTTGCAATGTGATCCCCTTAGCTTATTTTTCTGCCACAGTAAAAGACTGAATCAGTATATTTTATTGTAATGTATTTATTAAAAAATAAACAACCCTCCTTAGGAAATTTCTGTTATTGTGTTTTCCAGTAAATTTATTTCTACTGTTTTTCCTGGCACACTTCTTACAGAAATAGTGTTTGGACTGATCACTGAATCGTCCCTCCAGACAGCTAAGGGGGAAATCCATGACTCTCTATTTACACATACTCTGTGCTTGTGCGAGGGGGAGTTGCTTAAGAAACCTTTTTTGTTTTTCATAACTGTGTGTGGGGAAAGAAGTAGATGATGAAACATCATGTGTTTTCATTTGTCTGTTTTAAGGAAACTTTCAGAAGAAAGAAAGAAAAGCAAATGGTAGCATTCACACATTCATTCCCACATTTGAAAGCAAGAAATGAGCATTAAATGATGCAGTGTAACCTTCTGCATTACWCAGGCAATTACATTTCATCTCATTTCCCCTATCCTAAACTCATTGACTTGTCCATGACTAAAACAGCAGTTCCACATCAACATTCGCTCTTGGTCTAATGTTTGCAAGAGACATTGAATCCACTCATGCTAATGAATGCTCATCATATTAGTGATAATTATCCTCACTTTTTTTTTCTCTTTAAGGCAAAAGCAAWTTTTAAATTTAAATTTGTATGACTTAAACTCCAAGTGTTTTTTTTTGTATCTTTCTTATGTTGGGATAATTGATACTATTTCTTTGCCTGTCTAATGATTCTAATACTCCTTCTATCCTAAACATTTAGTCTTCATGTTCTTTTCTTTGGAAAGAGAAGTTGTATGGARCCACATACTTCTTTATGTATTGTCTTTGGAAATAAATGCAATAGTTTCGAATGTCAAATACCTAAACCCGTGAAGCACTGAACAGCAGACAAGTGTCTTTATTCTCAGTCTCTGAGTTAGAGTGCTTTAAATTGAGTCATAGCTTTAAACCTAGTCAGAACTAAGTACACTGGTGGTTTTATCTGATGCATAGGTGGCACTTTCTGTGTGCTTCTCTCACATCCGTTGCTCTAGTAAACAATCCTAGAGTTGCCTATGTTTGTTTAGCTTGTATTTCTCTGCTGTTTCATAGAAGAGAGGACCTCCTTTCTCAGACTTACTCCAAATACTGGATTCTGGATTTTTTTTCACCAGCATAATGACCTGGGTACATTGTATTGCATTCACCTCTAATGCTTCTTGTTGATAAAGTGAATGGATTCGTCTCCTTTRGTGTCTAAGTATAAGGATTTTTCCCACATTCTTATACCATTTTTGGTTACACTTCTCCAGAGCCTTCARTGTCCTTTACACAATGTGGAACAATACACAACTGATAACTCTGTGCAGAAATTGAGTAACTTCCTTGCTCTGTACATCTTAAAATGCCAAGATCATATTAAATCTTTTCCCTATCTTCTCTTTACTTCCTTTCCCCTCTCTTAGCAAGTTTGAACATAGTTCATAATCCTTTCTAATAGACCCTCTGTGAATTGTTTTCAGTCAGTGCTTTCCAGGATATTTCTCCTTGCTTTCTAAGTGTAACATGCATTCTTTGTTCCTAGACAATAATCTTCTATAGGGCTGGATTCAAATGCAGTGTGTTTGAAAAACCACAGTTCATCAGTTGCTTTTATGTATATCTGTCCTCACTGCTTATAAGATTTCCAGAGTAATGTGACTCGCAGATTTCCTTGGTGGTAATTTTATATTTGTTTAAACTTGTTATGTACAACAGAGGGTCTGCAGCCAGTTCCTGAGAAACTCACTAGGAACTTCACCTCTTTGGTAATAGTTCTTGGTATGGATTTACCAGAGTAGGCTACAAAAGCTGTAATCCTCAAGATAACGTACTAGATGTTTTCACAAAATTATTGACACATTTTTATTAGTATTTGGTTTTTAAAATTGAATTCAAGCTTGAGATTATGCACAGTGACTCTTGATATTTTTATAATTTTCCATTTTAAAATAAAGAACATGTAGTTGAAATACCTTGAAACTTTCATTGTTGTCATCAGGAGATGTGGTTGTATTTCCAGCTATGCAGTAGGATCAGATATGATTTATATTTCTCCATAATCGTGTCAAATCCCACTTTTTCCCCTTTACACTTGTGCTTCCTCCCTGGAATATTTATGTTACATATGTACCCACTGTTGTGGACACTTCTGATGAGTCACTAGAAACCATGAATTCTGATGGCTGAATATTATACTTTAAAAAAATTCAGGATGGATATATATATATATATATGTATATATGTATGTATGTATGTATGTATGTATGTATGTATATTAAAGTGAGAGTAATCAGCTGGCAAAATGATTTGACAAAAGTTGTAGAGACTTTTCTGATATTTAAGGTTCAGTTTCTAATTCAGGAGTTTCACTAAGGATTACCTGTCAGGAGCAACAAATGGTAACTAGATTAAAAATGCCTGCTTTTAGGAAATTTAAACTTTGCAGCAATCTTCATTGCTGTTGGAAAATTTATAGGGGCCTGTGAACTGAAAATTATGACAATTCCTGATAATTCAGAAAGGAATTAATTCAGGCAGTATCTGCCTGTGTTCTGCAGGAAGAGAGAATAGCAGATCACGAAGTTGCCTTCTCTAATCTATAAAGATTCTCATAATTAGAGAATTATCCTTAGCTTTAGAAATCCATATCCAATTCCTTTCTTTGCCTTAGACTTCCTATGTGATGTATTAGTCACTGAGACAAGGATCATTAAAGAAACTTGGGATATATCTGTGATGACAGTCAAGTGTGGATCTAAGTACCAGCTTCTTTGTAAAAGATAGTGAAGTCTGGTGTTTTGCTGGGAAACATGGAGTATTTGTCTGTGCCTGTTCATTGAAGAAGAGATGCTAGAGGGTATTCAGTGGGAAGGMTATTGTCCTAAAAACACATAACTGCACACACCCTTTGACCTCCTTAAGACTTCTGTAAGTGCACAGGAGATATTCCTCAGGCCCTGACAAGACTGGGCACCTTAAGTGGTTGGATTTATTTGCTCAGCAATACCAAGCAGGCATGGTAGTAAAATGACTGGAGTTTCTGCAGTGTGACTTAAGGCTTGACCTTTAGACCAATCCAATTAAAGATAGGACTTGGTTTCCAATCTTTACTTATGGAATTGGAAAACAGAAGCTACAAGCAAAACAAGCAAACTCTAATCCTATATGTATTTAACATAATTCCCTGTAATTACTTCTGCAGCCATCCGCGCTGATTCCCTTAGTCTGTTCTGAGGGATGGATGCAGGGTTTGCCCTGTTCCTGCCAGCTCCTGCAGCTCTGATTCGTCGCTAGCCAACAGGGAGGGGGGAAACAGAGTTTAAAGGGTCTTCTTCTTCCCAGGGGCTACTCCTGTGGACCACCTTCTCAGGTACTGCTCACCATGTCCATCATTTGCATGTCTTCTTGGTATAGAAAAAAGTAGGTTTTCCTTTAGGTTTTCTAAAACTTTCTTCTTATGGCATGGATGAATTGGACTCGCAGGACAGCCAGATACCTTGTGTTTGGTTTGCTTCTGTTCTTCAGCTGTAAAATTAAGACGATCATATCTTGTACTGAAACAGAGCAGTCCATTAAGTAGTATCTGTCCTGCATCTGGCCAGTAGGACATTGGGATCCATCCCAAATTCTTTCCCCTGGGGGAATGTTTTTTTCCAGCTATATTCAATACTGAACAATATAAGTCCTCTTCCTGATGCAGAGAGCTGGGTTCATTACTGCTGCTGCTAAACAGTGGCTGTTGGGGTGTGGAGTGACAGCTATTTTGGGGAGGATTCTGGTACGTGTTTGTAAAGGATGAGAGAATAAATTGACTTGTACTAATTTGGATTTGAGAAAGGAAGAGATGGTGAGATCTCAAAACGTGTGAGATTYCATGACTGATCAAGACTGAACTTTTCATTTAATAGGTACTGAATACTGAGGCAATAAGGTACTGAAATACTGATGCCATGCAACTGAAAGTAACAAAAAAGTGTGACATTTCCTGTCATGGAACGAGTAGGAATAAAGAAAATCAGRTATTTATTTCTTTTTCTACATATTCTAACCATTATTTTACTATCTTTCCATATACTTCTCTCCAGAATGAGTCCTTGAAAAAACCCATTTTCTTTTTTTTACCTCCTTTCTCCATGCTAGCACTTAATGGTGGATAATGTCGCAAACATATACTTATTTGGGTTAAATTATACTGACTAAAGATATTGTTTCAGTACTGAGATTATCTGATGACTTTATCCAGATAGCTACATTCCTTCCTTTCTTCTTTCCTTCTATGTTTATCCAGACAGCTGTGTTCCTTTGATATACAAACACTCTGACTTGATCTAACAGTATTTAGCTGCTTGTATCCTGCAATGTTAGGCATATTGCAATAACTTACTTTTTCTCATTTTTCATGTACCTAATTTTTAACTCTCTGAAGAGAGATTTATGAAGAATATACTGTCTCATCATCCGTAAAACTGGAAAAAAATAATGGGCTATAAACTAGAAAAAACTCCTTAGCACTAATGTTAAATAACTTGACTGTATTGACCGTAGTTAAAATTTTTCGTAGATTAAATCCAAGTTAAATCCAAATAAGTGAGAAGAAAAGCAAGCACAATGAAGGAATTGTATTTGAATGAATCCTAAATTATGAGCAAATCTGGATGTGGAAATGAGAGAGGAAGAAAGGATGTGTGTGGAGACATAAAACCCACAAAATAATCAGTCACAGAATAGTTGGGGTTGGAAGAGACTTATGGAGAAAATCTGGTCCAACCCGTTGCTCAGACAAAGTCTACAGGTTGTCCAGGACCATGTCCAATTGGGTTTTGAATTTCTCCAAACATGGAGACTCCACAACCTGGCCAACCTGTTCCGGGGTTCAAACCACCCTTGCAGTGGAGAAGTGTTTTCTTGTGTTCAGATGGAAATTTCTGTGTTTCCRTTTGTGCCCATTGCCTCTTGTCCTGTCACTGGGCTCTGGTGAGAAGAGTCTGGCCCCATCCTCTAGGTGTTGACTCTGATTTGGAAGTATAGTTTCGAGAGCTAATGCATTCTTAAAATGCATTATACACATATACAAATGCAGGCTATTTTTCTGTTTCTGGGAAACATACGTGACACACCATTTCCAAAATTAATTTCATAATCCTTCTAATGTACATTTTCCAAAAAGGCTTTGTCAACACAGAAGAAATATTTAGAATATGAAAAGCTCAGCCATGAAAAATGTATGCCACCTCTGAACACTTTTCATAACTAGTTGATTTAAAAATATTACCATGTTAAACTATGTTAGCTTAACTATTGTTAAAGATTACTAATGCAAACTGCTTTCTCTGCAATGTTCAAGAAATAAATGCATAAATTTGTGAAGCAAATACTCCCCAGTTACCCAAGAATAATAGGACGTAAAATCCTTCACTCAGGCTGGAGGAACAAGTGCTGCTGGAGATCTGACCTATTATTATCTCCTGAAGTCAACAAACAGCCTACTGCTGGTTTCAAATAAGAGGGCTTTGGATCAGCTCCTGAGAGCTGGCTCGTTTGAAACTGCCACCCTGCAAACAAACGCATTGTTTGTTTGGTTTGTACACAACAGATAYTGGCACTTTATTCTTGGACTAAACAGCAAATTGCAAATTGCAAAACTCGCTTGGCATTTTCAGTAGATCTTGGTTTTACGCTTCAGCCTTACAAAGGCAACCTAACATTGGCGCTAAAAGAAGTTCTTTTGTCTTTCCTGCATGATCTACAATCCTGTACCTACCTGAGAATATGATACTGTACTAACTTTAGTCTTCTATAGATGGTATTCAGACAGAYTGCATCTCTAAATGAAGCTAATTCTCTGTGAGGCTAAAGAAGACATGATTTGGCCCAGTGTACTCTGAAAAGGGCACTCTGAAATACAGAATACTGTTCTCTGAGGGACAAAGACACAGAGCGCTTGTTATGTTTGTATATGATGAAGCATAACTGTTAGATGAGCATTACTTGCCATGGTTGGTGCAGGTTCAACACCAACCAACAGAGAGAAAAGGGCATTTCTCTCAACAGAGAGAAAAGGGCATTTTTAGCTCTACATCTGCACAGGCAGAGACCCCTGTAAATCCATTACAAATGACTATATAAACAAAAAGTACATTAATTTTGGTCGTTAATATTCTTAATCACATAAATTTGAAGAAAGTCTGACACAGCAGAAGTTGGCTCCAAGATGGCAAATCTGGAGGATATCTTTTCTGTCTTTCCCTTTCTCTTCTACTAAAACACGCATGCATGCCCGCCCGCCTGCACACACACAAACACACATGGTCTCTCTGTTCTCTCTCTCACAAATGCTATCTCTCTTACTGTCTCTCTCTCTCTCTCTCTCTCTCTCTCTCTCTGCTTCTGCCTAGAGAGGAAAGTCTTCTGGGGAGTCTGGAGGAGCTGTTATAGGCATCATCACAACAGTGTGGCTACTCTGGCCCCTTGAGCCAATATATGATCCTTTTTCAGTGACTCCGTTAGATTAACTTGGAATATCTCTAAACAAAGCATGAAATGAGGTACTTCTCCATCGTTTAAAAGGTCAAAGAAAACTTCTGTAATGATGTAGACATTGGTCATGCAGAATGTAAAGTATGCACAGATACTGGTTAGTAGGATCACTTGTTGCTAGGATTATTTGTAAGAAATCTGGCTGCATCACTTACTGATACACTAGTCTCCTTTATCATTATCTTGAGTACTAAGAACTTTCTTTCTTTCTTTCTTTTTAGTTCAGAGAGTAGGAAGGAGATGGGATATGGGTCTGGAGTAGGAAAGACTCCACTGTTGAGAGATGTTTTGGTAAGTGTCATTCAGATAATGATCTTTTTTCTGATCTGTTTGACAGTGCTTGTTTGAAATAAGTTAGCTATTTCATTTTCATACTTTCATATTTGTGAGTATGCTCTCAGTGAGACAGGGAAAAGACAGAGAGAAGACAGTGAGCAATTCTCTTCCTATAAAAAAGAACATTTTGCCTTTTAAAAAAATTCTCTAGTGTTAAGGAGGCTGTTAGATCCCTTCTTTCCAATGTAACAATATCACCATCTGAGCTGKGTCCTGTTTTTCCACATTATACTGAGCCCACTTCAGTGACTAAGTAAGATCTGCATATCTGAAGATCCAAGAACAGAGCAACAAAGATGGGGGAAGGCATGCACTGGTGATTGGTGAAGACCGGATCCCATTTTATTCCTTGCCTCAAGGCCTATTCTAAAATCACTAAGCAAGTGAGCATATCAGCAGCTGCATCATATTGAAAGAGGTTCCCAAAATGGTAACAGAGCTCAACACTTAAAGGAATTTTCTTTATTGTGGTTAAAATATGTGTATTTTCCATAAAATATCTTTAATATTGCACATAAGGATATCTTTCTGGAAAAATTAGCAATGCTATCTTCATGAGATACAATCTTGATATATAATATAACCCCCCCCAATATAATAGGATTTTCTTTCAGTTTCTTTCCTTACAGTCCACTGTATACACAGAATTACTGGCTACTTTTCATATGTACTTGTAGAGAAGCTTAGGTGTGTGACCACACCATCTTAGCTATTTCTGTCATTTTTGTCTCTCCTCCATCCGCTTGCTAGCTACATTTGTAGTACTACAGTAAAGATTCAGTAATCCTTGGCTGATACACTTTGAACAACACAGTTCCTATACACAAGCCAAAGGAACAAATCTTGCTCAAGTATCTCTAAAGTATGAGCATCTTTTGGTTCAGACATTGATGGAGRATAAGGTAATGTTGTGAAGAGCAGAATTCTTTTTCAGCTAGCATCCGGTCTGGCCCCGTTCTACAGATGCCACTGGCTTGAGGGATGGGATCAGACTGTGTGCATGCCTGTGTGCGTGTGTGCGTGTGTGCGTGCGTGTGTGTGTGTGTGTGTGCATGCATGTTTATGAGAGCAAGTCTCCTTGAAAGAGCCTGCATGGGCAGCATGGGGAAGAGAAGCAGACACCATGTAACAGCAGATTTTGCTCTGATTCTGCCCAGCCCAGGGTGAGATTCAGAATGACAAAGGAGGGATATTGGGCATCATTTTCTTCTCTCRTATTCCTGTTAGGAATAGAGGACAAATAGATGAGGGGAAAATATACTGAGAAGAAATGAGGGCCTAYTCCTGTGTCAAAGCATACATGGAGAGCATGAGCCCAGCTGGCCCCTTGTTTAACATATATTTTAATCTTGTGACTACGGTGATTTTATTTTCCTCAGGGCCTTGCCACATTTTTCACTTTTTCGCTCACCCTCCAGATGAAGGTGCATATAGGTTTCATTTTGATACTGCCTCCATAATCTTGTTCTTTTTTTTAATTTTTTATGTTGCAGACTGGTCTAATTATACAGCAGATTTGTTGATAATATAGTTTGACTGCTCTGAGTATCGAGGATTCCTCTCCCAACCCTGCCGAATTTGTGTGAGTGGTTTGTCTAGGCAAGGAAATACAAGTAYAAATTTAACAACCAGTACAACGCAAGGAACAATGAGCGAGAGCATGTAGGCATTTGGAAGATACCATCTGTACGATGAAGCATACAGGAACCGCTTTCCACCATAAACCAGTGTGTGTGCAGTACACAAAATCAGTGCCAGATATCCCAGCTTGGACTAGGGGGAAACGAAGGAAAGAAAGAAAAAAAGTGGAGGTTAAAATAGTATATTAAACTTCAGGACAAATTCAATTTACAGTACACAGTAAGCTTTATGGAATGTGCCAAATTTGAGACTAATTTGGGACTGCTGAAGTAAAACATTTACGAATACAAAGGCTCTTTTTAATAAAGCTTCATTCAGATGGACCTAGGTGAAACATCATGTTTGGTCTTTTTCCCGTCAACATCCCTGCTACTTTTTGCTAGCTCACACATACTGCCTAGTGGCTGTCATATATAGGAAAATGCAGAGAAAATGGTGAAAGTCAGCTCAGAGATCCAAGCTTTTTTAATGCTTGAGTGCTAATCCAGCCTGAACTACCATACAGTGCAGGTTCTGGGCCTATGTAAAAAACATTCAGTGACAGTAATCTTTCTTCCCTTCACCTTCCCTTCCAGCCTAGTTCTTGCAGAGACATTGTAGCCTGCACCAACCATCCTCGAATCCAAGGGCTGAGATAATAGTGTTGCTGTAGCAAATTTTAGAATCTGTGGAAACTGCAGATTCCCTTCCTTGTTGTTGAGAGGATTTGTGTGATAAACTGAATTTTCAGACTCATTTTAACGGATTTATCTTGTTACCTCAGTTAACTGAGTTTTCATGTGAGCCAAGGAAATTAGCCCAATAAATGGCCAAAATGTTCTGTGACTTAGTATAATTTAGCAGTTGGTAATTCTACAATGTCTGCTTTCTGTTTGTAATTCAGGAGCTCAGATCTTCCTTATTTTCTGTTGTTATTTAATAATCCCAGTTCTACCATCAGCAGTGCTGAGAGCTGTTTTTTAATTCCCTTTTTAATAGGGAAGCTATATAGCCATGCAGATTTTTTTTTACTGTGTGATGGTAAAAAAGTGCATGCATCACTTTTGGACATACTAATGGACGAGAGTGCTAAGTCACTAGTAAACCTGTCTGTAGTCATAATTTACAAGGGAATAGGAAATTTTCCAGAAGAGGCAGAGAGAAGAAGATTTATAAAAGAATCTTTTTCTTACCTGTACAAATCGAAATTCTCGCCAGTTGACACTGTTGCTGACTGAAGGCAAGGAAGTTATTCCCAGCAGAACAAATAAAAAAAATCCTAAAATTCCCAAAGCCAAATAAGAGTCACTAAGCCAGCCATTTGTGGTAATAAATGGATTTGTTTTGTTGCTAAGTGCCTAAAGAGAAGAAAACCAGGTATATATTAAAGTGAGAGCAGTTCTAGGATCAATAGGCATAAAAAATATCTTTTAAGATAACTGGAAGAAAATTGTTATACTTTAACATCATATCATTATATAAAACATTATATGTAACATTAAAACATTATATAAAATGTTATACATTAACTGTCTTAAAATGAATAAAAAGAACAGACCAGCTGTCTCTTTTTGGAGATTCTTTGTGAATGGCTACTCAAAAAGCAGAAGAGGTATTATATTACTTGTAGGTTCTGTGTCCCATTACCTATAATTCTGTGACACTGCATGTTTCACACTGCTGTAGATCTACTGCTGAGGACACATATGTGATTCTATTTTGTTAAATAAGGTCAGAAAGTCAGAATACATGCCATTCTTAAAGGTATATGCAGAAATAGGGAAATATGTTTCTTTAAATTATTCTGAATTTTTACAGTTCTCCTGCTTATTTGTTATCACATAAACTATGTAGAATGAAGGAGGAAGAGGAGCAAAACTTACCTGGGAAATGGTTCTGCTTTCCACTCTCCATCTTACGTAGTAGCGAATAGGGATAATAAGAGTGTACAAAACATGTAGAAAAGCAAATGCCAAGGCTACTAGTCCAAGTTGTTTTCTACACAGCATCCATTTGTCCAGCCAGTCTGGGAAACGACTGTATTTGGTACCTCTGTACAACTGAATAATTGCAGCAAGTACACCAGGAAGATAGACCAAGGCAAGAAGAATTAGTGCCACTATAGGGCAGATCCGATTTGGAATGGAAATTGCAATAAAAAATGAAAAATCTTTTTTTTCATAAACATAAGGGTAAATTACATCACGAGTCAAAGAGTAGAAGAAGAAGAATGCAGTTAGGCCAAGAGACAGAAGGATGGGGAACTTCCACATTGGAAAGAGCTGCAGAGGGTAATTTTCTATTTCCTGAGCAGCCAAGAGAGATCCATGATCCAATGGTGTGAGACCCAGTGCACGAACAATATCCATCACCATTTGTTTAGCTTTCTTGTCATCTCCACAGACAAACACCTGCAGCCAGAAACAAACAGAAGCTTTGTTTTCACAAACTTTTGTGCCACTCTTCACTGCTGTCCTGTACTGATGTGGAACCTGTGCACAAGCTTCCTAGACTACTCATTGGCTTCCTTGCTAGCCTTAACCTATGGTTATTTCCTGACCAACAGGCCTAAGAACAAAGAATCGAATCCTTTCCTCTGGAGAAGGAGATTGCTTCAAATGGCAAAATTATATCTATAAAAACAACAAACCATAACACACGTAGTACCAGTTTTTGCTTGGAATACTTGGATTTTAACATAACCTTTGAAGATCTTACAAGCTGCCTGAAGCACATGTAGTGACATGAGATTCTGTAAGACTCCTCTAGGTAGGAGCATTGCCACTACTGTGACTCGTAAGGACTCCAGGCAACTGGGCACAGAGATCACTGAAACATCATTGCCCTCTCATGAAAGTAAATATTACTTCTTCCTACCTCTTTTCTGTAGGTGTGCGAGACAATACTCCTTTTGAGGCTGGAAGAAAGGGGGCAATCTCTGCTTTTATTGATCTAATAATGATGAAGGCTTGTGAAGCCTAGACTTGAACGTCCATGGCATTTCCTTTCGCGAAAACCATTCCCGCTCCAATCCAAAGGAAAGTTGAGAATGATTTGAATAGCCAGTTGGCACAGCATGTTGTGCCAGGACACAGCCCCTCGGAGTTTCAGATAGCAAGGCAATCATAAATGATTTTTCTTCAGGTAAAATGTGTGCTGTTACTTTCTATGACCAACTCTGTGTTCATTTGTCTGTGGTCAAGAAGTCAGTTAAAATGGTTTGCACGGGTCGTATTTTTAGACTTCCTTGTTGATGGATGTTGATTTAGAAGATCCCTTCACCTTTCATCTCACTTCTCCTGTTGCTCATACTCATTCTGTTGCCCCATCATATCCCTCTCCTCCTGATTTTTTACTCTCTTAATTTTATTCTTTTAGTATATTCCTCCTCTATCCTTTAACTTTACATTCCAAGTAAACAACTGATGCACCCATCATTTCCTCTGTCCTTTCTGTCTCTCTCTTTCATTATAGCTCTATTTTTTTCTTACCTTGCTTTTTTATCTCTCCCACCACCTTGCTATATTTTGATGATCATCAAAAGGCAAGTTGTCAATATTCCTTATCATGTCATATTAGAGCCCAAAACTTAATTTTAGCTCACATTTAATTTGATTGTCTCAACCATCTCAACCTTACCTGATTCATATATCCCATATGTATGTATGTTTTGTCTATTTGCTAACAAACTGTAAGATACAATGTACTGTAAGCTGCCATTGCTGAGTCTTACCTGTCTGCTTGCATCCAGCGTGCCAGATTGCAAGGCCCAGGCTGACACAGTGTTGAAGGCTTTCACAACCTTAGCGCCTGGGATCAGCTGAGCAAGGTATTCTGCGTTGGACTGAGAATACTGGTTTAGTTTTAAGTTGTTGCTTACATCCACCAACACTTTTCCCTGGAGAGTTTCTGCTAATGGTATAAGGAAGTTGTAATGTTGCCTTGGGATTGCTACAATGATGATGGCAGCTTTCTGTGCAGCCTCTGCATGGCTCAACACCTCTGCATCTTTGGGAATCAGGCTGGATGTCTGCACCTGTCGGCTTCCATACACAACGGAGTAGCCAGACTGAATCATTTTATATCCCAGAGCTCTTCCGAAATCTCCTGTTCCAAATATGCACACTGTCTCTTTTTTGTTGGAAGTGTTAGAAGTCAAAGCCATTACGTTGGAAGGATTTGTATTCATCTATTTTAAAAAAAAGTAATAGGAAAAAATAAGCAAAACATCAGTCTCTTGAAAATGACTTTACCATTGGTTCTGGCTATACAAAATAAACATAAGAGAGTTTTTTCTTGCTTCTTAATCTACTTTATGGACACAGAAAGCTTTGTGAATAGACACTCTCAGAAGATTTCTGTACAGTTTTTAAAAAGAAGTTCATGTTATTCAATTCTTTATCTCTTACAGTATTCTCTATCCATTTAATGGTTTTTAATATTCAGCTGAACTGTTGCTGTTTTTTCCTCTCAAAGGGAAGGAGGGAGGAAAGGATACAGGCGCACAGGCAGCAAGAGTTGCACACACTTTGGAGTCATTTCTGCTTTTTTATGTTACTGAAAAGCATGAAAAAGGAGTGCACTAATCAGATTAGAACCTGGAAGGTCATTTCATAAAATACTTCAAGAAGAAACATTAGAAAAGCTAGCTACAAATTTATGCATTGTCTTCAGTATTTCTGTAATATGACTAGTCAATGCCAGTTTGTTTTATTATTGTTCCCCAAATTCCTGAAGAAAGTCCTATGAAGCATTTGGCTAGTGGAATTAAAATATTTCATGTTGAACATTTATTTTTGATAGTTATGTATTACTCATTGCTCAAAATTCTCTTTGAGGTTTTTATCTCACCTCCTTCATCACTGTATCTGGGAGCTCCAAAGTCTTTAATGTATTATCCATGTCATGGCAGTATATATGCTCTGTACCTACAGAGTGAGATCCATGATACACATACAGAACCAAGAGAGTCTGCTCTAAAGGTCTCGCAATGGAGCCACATACTCTTATGTTTACAAAAAGTGAACCGAGGACAGAGAAGCTAAAGCCCAAAGGCAGATCTCCCAGAGGAGATCTTAAGAAACCTCACTTCTGGAATGGCCAATAATTTAGTACTTAGAATAGCCATTTAATTTGCATGAGGCCTGATTCAAGTCTTTCTCTGCATCTCAGGTGAGTGTATTAATTAAAGATGTGAGAATAACTGATTTTCCAATTTGCAGGAAGGAATTGTGTGAAATGGTTAGCTAGATCTGAAGCAAGTTGCTTTGCTGTTGGTGTTTATTAACCCTTCACATTCTTTTCTGAAGCATTGTGCAGAATGCAGCTATGGCATTTAGGAATATTGAGATGATATTCTTCAGCTTCTTTTAAACTTCTTCTTATCAAGAACATTTTTTTTGCTTTCAAAAAATCTGACATGAGTTTGAATTGATTGGCCCAAAACTTGCACTTGTTTGGTGAATAAAAAATTCAAACTTTCCCTCTACCCTGCTTGAGTTGAGTTAAGGGGTGTGAGTGGGAGATTCACACCTGATTTTGGTGCGTGGTGTAGAGTGTAAGCTCTGCTAGCAAGATAGACAGAGAAGTGCTTATTCTGGGAATCCTATGACATGGTTTTGGCTTGGGCTAGAGCTATGTGCATCTTCCTAGCCCTCAGGTGGCACCAGTGCCTTTTCAGCCCTGCTGGTGCCTGCCAGTGAGCTGTAGGAGCCCTTGGTTTTAGACAGCCAAAGGAATTTTGTTATGGCCAGTAGGGCAGTGCATCCATTCAGGCAGAGCAGTGCCTGAGCGTCTTTGCTCTTGTGGCCTGGGGGACTYGTCCAGGTGTCCCAGGTGCCCCAGGAAGCCCTGCAGTGCAGCAGGGTGTTGACCCCAGCTCTCCTGAGGCTGGTGCCCCAGCTACCCGCCTGGACTCTGTTTTTGTATACTTCATAAAGTAACTGACTGAGTGAGAAAATAGGTCCTCAGAGAGACCCATCTGAAAGCATCTTGCATATTTGTATGCTGTGACACATGCATACAAATGCAAGTCTTCCAACATGTTTAGAAAATCATTCTCTGAGGGCTTTGATAATTCCCACGAGGCTCTAATGGGAGGAAAACTATAAAATTCCCTTTTGTGAGTAGTCTTTATTTCAAAGCAGAACAGAAGAGTTTCATATGTCATATGAATAAATGGTTACAACTCATTATGTAGTAAGACTCAACTTGACTTTCTCTAATTTTATTTTTAACAAAGTAGTCTCCTATTTAAAATRGAGAATAAACCTTGTTTGTAACACACCATTGTCCAGCTGAAAACTTCTGTATYTGCCCTCAGGCAATCATTAAGCTGGTACTGAATCATGACACATCATTCTCCTCTCCAAAGTAAGATTGAAAAAAAAAKCAAATAGATATTATTGGGTAGTATTTTTGGTAGATCAGTTAAAGTTATATTTTGTTTAACCTTTTTAAAATATTTAATGTTCACGAGCATTAAATACATTTTTAAAGTGTTTCCTGTGTTCATTAATATGGAACACCTTATCTGMTAGTGAATATTGAACTCATTTTGTCAGGAAAGAGAATGAGAGGGAGATGAAAAGAAAAATTAATACAAGTAATACTCTTTTTAAAAAATGTTGTTTCTTAGAGCATTATCCAATTTATGAAGGGCCTTCTACATGGTAATGAATATTATTCCATAGAAAGCTGAAGAGAATTAAAGCTTACTCTAGTGCTGGTGGGCTAATCTAACATGAGCCAATTTTTAACAAAAGAGACAGTTTACTTGAAAAAAGTAAGCAAAATTTAGCTTTTCTTATTAAGAATTATTTCATAAGCWTGCATAGAACTGTTATTGAATCTCTGTTATGATGGTACACACGATGTATCAACAATAAGCTGGTCACCAGTGGATTTCTTAACAAATAAAGTATATTGTAAAGCTTTGATTAATTGTGCATCAGCTACTCCAAGGACATGCAAATGGCAAGGTAAGTTTGATTTTAAATTCCAGGCATTACTGTAACAAAGCTGTAATGAGAGAAAGTATTAATGTGCTATAATACAAGCTGTTTTGCTCATACGCTGAAGAAATCCATCACCGAACACCTGGCTCACTTGGTGTCTGCGAGCTCAGCCCTTGTGCTCGCAGCAGGGTCTCGAAGCAGGAGGTGGCAGCAGCGGTCTGCTCTGAGCTGCTGTGTACGTTGGGAGCTCTCAGAGCTCCGGGGGAAAACAGAATACTAGCAAAGAAACATGCAAAAATCATTTTCTGTTCCTGTATATATGTACCCATACATTACCTGAGAAAATGCCATAGAGATTTGTATCTATACATAGTGTTTTTGCTTGTGTCTATCCCCTTTACACTAGGAAACTAGTGATGCTTTTTGGTTATTTAAAAGATAATCTATGCAAGCTTCTGTAATRATTAACTGATTCCTTTCTTTTCTGCATTGTTACTAATTACAGTGAATTATCCATTTTTTCTTAAAATTGGTGGCAATCTCTCAGCTGATTACCRCTAGGTCAGTGATAGAAGAAGACACTGAAAGAAGAAAAGAAGCCAGCTATGCAGAACTGCCGTGACTACCCAGTACATAAACACAAGGTGAATTGAATGAAGATACAATTTTGGTTCAGTAATTATATATAAATACTTAATTTATGCGAAAATTTGAATGAAGACAGGCACGTGGCTTTGTGCATGAGAAAAAGGAGGGATTACATAGCAGAAGCAGTGCCACAAATGAAGTGTAGCCCCAAAGTGAGAAAGGGAGGATGGGACAGAGACATAGACTGGGATGGAAAACCAAAAGGTCAGAAAAGTGTAACTTGAAATGACAGATAAGATGTCACTGGAATGATTCAAAAGGTAGAATGACAAGATGGTAGGAGCATGAAACAGAAATTTTTACTATTTACATTAAAAAAAAAAAAAAAAAAAAAAAAACAGAGAGCTCTTGGAGTGATCTCAAAAGATTATATCTGTCTCTCCCCAAGGCAGGATGAACTACATTTAAACCAAGTCTGACAGATGCCTGTCTAACTTGTTTGCAAAATCTTCCTATGATGGGGTTTCTGCAATCTCCCTCACGTACTGTTGTTTCACTGTCTGTACTATTAAACAGATTTTCTATGTCTAATCTAAATCACCTCCTTCACAATAGACATAGATGTCCAATTATTCCAGTCCTTTTTGCAGCAGCCTCTGTTGGACATGAAAGCTGTTATCATTTCACACTTTTCTTCTGAAGATAAAATAACTCCAGATTTTTCCCTGCAACTCATATTTCTGAGTGTTGATCATTCTCATTGCTTTCCTCTGATCTTTGTAGGCTAAGTTAGCCCACATGTTTATTAAAAGGATGGTGCTAAAATTGAATGCAACACTCTAGCCGAGATCTTACCAGCTTCATCTGCCTTACAGGAAACACACTGTCCGACTGTCACATTTGCCTTATTCACAGCATACTGTTGATTCATAGTCAGCTTGTCATGCATTATGGCTGTGTACTTTAAGAAGTAGTGTAGCGCAATATGAACAAAGTTGAGTGAAATAGTTGGTGCAAAGCACCCAATGTTCATGCTGTATATGTGTCAGAGATTTTTAGCTTGTACTACTTTATTCTAGTATGACAGTCTCAGTGCCCATTAGCAGCTGGAGAGCAGTAGGTGTGCATCTGGAGCACAGCTGGAGCCAGCTCTGTTTTCCCTGGAAAGGAATCTAGGTTCTTATGTCCCAAGACCTCTCTGTGATGTAAGCCACAGCATGATAAGTGGTGATTTGCTTCAACAGTGCATTTCTGGTCAGAACTAAAATATTAATGTAAGTGCATCCTATAAAACCTGCATCCTTAATGCAAAACTGCTCCCTAGCCGATTGCTTCATCCTCTATTTGCATAGTTATTTCTGGCTCAGTGCAGTATCATGCACTTGCCCCTGTAGAACAGTAACATATTTTTTTCAAACTGTAGCCTCAATTTTTCAAGGTAATTTTGATTTCTAAGCTTGTCCTCTGATGTGCTTGCAGCCCTTTTCAACTTTGTCAACTTGTCAGTTTTAATAAGTATACTGTTTATTCCAGCATGTAAACCATTTAATGAAATTCCTGAATAAGATTTTAGCTATCCTCTAGATACCTGCAATAGTGTAGTCTTCTGGAGATTAAATGATAAAACTAAGAACAGTTCATCAGCTAGTTCTGCAGAAACTTACTTTATATTAATCTAGGTTGCATTTTCCTAAGTTTGTTTATGAAAATGTTCTGTAACATTTACCCTACTGAAACATTTACCCATTTACGTCAAGTTGTATAGCCTGCATGATTTACCAGGCCTATTATCCTATTACAAGATGAGATTAGGTTGGTTTGGCATGATTTGTTCTTTATTGATTCATGTGCCTATAACACATCTCTTTCTTGTCTCGTGTTTGCTCCCTGTATTTTTTCAAGAATTGTATTTGAATGAATTGACTGATAATTCTCCACCTCCTCTTTCTTCTCACTTTTAAAGATGGAGATAATTGACTTCCCACTCCTTCTGAGCTTTGCTTGTCCTGCACAGTTCTTAAAGACAGCTATTAATGGCTGTGAAAATTCTTCAGTTAGTTCCCTGAACAATTGGAAGTGAGTTTCATCAGCCTAGTTTGGTCTGAAGTCATTTAACTTATCTAAGCACAATCTATTTCTTGGGTTATGTAGCCTGAATTCTCAGCTCTTTATTACTAGTATAAGCTCTTTTATCACAGTTGACCCATGCAGTGAAGAAAGAGGAAAGGGTTGTCTTTCTCGAAGTCATTAGTGAACAATTTTCTCTCAGCTGAGTAGTGGGTCAATCCTTTCCTTGATTTTGACTTTACACTCCACATTTTTTTGGATTATAGTTTTTTGGTTGGTAATTTTGGGGCCCTTTCTTTCCCACACTCTTAAGTTCTCCAAAGTCAATCAATTTCTCTCAGAAATAGAGCTAATTCTAATTATTTTATTAGTTGATTATTGCATACACTGACAAGTAGAAGTAATCCCCAGTTGTTTTTTTCTATAACTGAGAATCCTGCTTTGCCCTGGAAGGTCTGAGACCTGAATCATCTGTGATCAAAATGTATGTACTAGACAAAAGTGCCCAAAWACACTGAAATTAATATCATAACCTACTAAATAAAGTAGAAAAAGAGAACAAGTAACATCTCATTTCTTGCATATTTAGTATCACAACTTTGGATGTATCCTTATGAAGTATATCACAGCATGCATTTTATTCAGTAGACCTGGTGTAATGTGGAGAATAAATGAAATGTGATTTAAAAAGACACCTCAGGAATACATGTGCACTACTCTGAGGCAATCTCATTTACTTAAAATTCCATGTTACTGTTCCCACAGAGAAAGAGAATGCACTCTGTAACAAATACCATTTCTTATAACCTGACAGCTGTAGAACGAAATCTGCCCTAAATTATAAATTGCATTTAGTGTTATTTAATACATCTAAAACTGAAAGACACATGRTAAAACTACTGTCTCATGATTAATCCAGTACTTAAACACATAAAAAAGAAAGCAGAATAGCTCCTAATAAACATATCACAATGTATTATTCATGAATTTTCTTTCAAGTAAATGAATGTCTGCTGTTCTTCTCAGCAAAAAGTCCTGAGCTCCAAGTTTTGGCAAAACTAATGAAAACCAATTGTTTGAGACAATATACAGAGGACATCATGCTTCCCACATCTTTACTTCTTATCAGGAGAACACTAAAGCTACCTGGAGACTCTTTGAAGTGATGAAGTGTAGGTCTAAATAGATGTGCTTCGTGTTGTCTAAATCATAACAAAGTACTGAGAGAGCTGGAAATCTTATCACCTCCAACAGCTCCCATAAATACTAAGACCCAGCTATAACCTGAGTAATTTTCTCATTTTTTTAGGGCTGTTGTACTGTTCTGAGTTGTATAGGTATTAAGCTTTAATCTGACCTAGTCTACTGCAAAGAGAATGAAAGGATTTCATAAAATACCCGAAGCTGAGAGAGGAAAAGAAAGAGAGAGACAAGCCTGCCTAAGACCCAGGCCAGGAGGTGGTGGATTTATTCCAGTAAGGTCGGGGGCTGTTCTGGGACCTTGGCTAAGCCACTGAAATACATGCTTTCAGATCCACCCTGCGTGGAAAATACCTCCTGGATTCCTGTTATATCCTCTATGGCTCTCTTCCCTTGCTGTGAAGCTATTYTTCTGAGCATCTTTCATCTACAATTTAGAGATATTAACAAGAAGCTATGTGAGCACTAGAAATAATGAGGCTGAGGCTGAGATTCCTTGGGATTTGTGTTTCCTGATTGATAACAAAAGCTAATTGAAGCTGTTCTAGACACAGGAGATCATTCCTGTAAGTTTTCTTCTCATGTGGATTTTCAGGTGTTTAAATGTGCACAGACATAGTATGGGCTTTCGCTTTGTCAGGACTCTCTTGTGRGGTCTTCAGCTTCTGCATAGCTGCCTTTTTTATGAAGTGTAAGGAAATCAATCTTAGAATCCTCTCTCCTCCTGGTATGTTTATATGAAATCAGCCCTAACAAATGATTAGGAAGGACACGTGTAAGCATACCTCATGAATACCTCAATCTCATCAGAGAAATGTGATTTCGTAGAGGAATCAGACTAAAATAGTGGATATCCGGAAATGCATGATGTATGTGCATATATAGATATACACACAAACACATGTGTATACACATATGTACACACACACACACACACACACACACACACACACACACACGTCTGTACCATCAAAAGAGATGGAAACAGGTGGGAAACTGCTTTTGAATTGTAATGTTATATCATTTTGGTCTTTCAAAAGACACTGAGATCTAAGCAGGGGTAGGTTATTTGAAATACTTTTACTGAAAGTCCATCAGAGGATATGTTTAGACTATTATAAACTGGACATGCACCAGCAACCAATCAAAACCAGACATTCAAAATGATACAAATTTAAGAGTTCAAGACATGTGTTCATCATGCCCTCTAGGAATCTGTGATGAGCCCAATTCTCTTCCCAGTCACACTAATGGAATTGGTGATTTTCAATTAASTTGCTTTTGGATTGAATTAGCATAGCCAGGCAGGAAATGAGGCCCATTTGTTGCATAACACCTGTGACAAAATCAAAGGTCTGCTGCCAACTGCCGCGCAGGGGCCTCAGCGTGAATGTTCTTGGCTTTCTTACGCTACTGGAAACTTGAGGAGTGGGAGGGAGAGTATGTTGAAAGATTTAAGAAGAAATGGCACAAATACAAAGTTTTCGTGCCAAAACAAATATATATTGGRGATTTGCAACATGTCTGGACTTGGGCCAAACAAATTTTACAGAAAGTTCATTAATCTGCATTCTCACTTGTGTGAGCCTATATGCTGAAATACTGTTATAAGAAAGTCTTTAAAGACACATGATTTATTTGCTCCTTTTCATTTCTTTTCTATGTCTTTAACATGTACTTGAACTTTTTCATCTACCACTTGGCAACAGGCAGCTGACACCTGCAGAGACATGCCTGGATCTGGGACAAAATAAACACTGATATTTTCAGAAATAAAGAAACTATATTCCTCATCAAAAAAACTCACAGTTGTAAATGAGGTTGCATTTTTCAGGAAGGAAAAATTATTGTCAAGCAACTTTTTAAAAACTAGTTCTTTCGAATATAGAAGAAATTCCTTTTCTTACTGAAACAATGATTTTAGAAGTCTTTAAACAACAACTTTAAGCTGTGGACTTTGAAAATTAAGTGCCAAGAAGCCTGAATTTAAAAGGATGTTCTTAAAGTAAAAAATAGAGCCGAGATTAGTCAAAAATCTGCAGAATTGATGGGAGCAGCGTCCTATACTGACAAATGGTCTAATTTGTCACTTTTATATGAACAAAATTGCCTTTGAGTTCAGCTCAGGTTTTGCACATGCCCAGACTAATGACATTAATTCCTTTGTATGGCAACTAGGGGAGCATGTGCCCAGAACTAGGTCATTACCTTGGTAGTAACACAGAAACCTCTGTGTCAGAGTACTGTACATGAGGTACTGATCTCAGAGCGTGGCATTGCCACCAGCTTGCAAGCGATATAGCACAGTGCGGCCAATTTTATCCTATGCCATGGTCGAAAGCACATAGGCATAGGAAACATTACGTGGGACCTCTTATAAATCTCTGCTGCCTGAGTGCTGTTATTCAGAGAGAAGTCACCTTGGTTTCAGTGAGCCAGCAATGCCTGASTCTGAGTCAAGGCTACTGGCTGTCACTTGTTCCTATCCCTGTGAAATATGGCAAGTCGAGGCAGAAGTTCTGCTCTTTGTTCTGCACATAAAACCCATAGAGCACACAAGAAAGTAGTGCCAGGCCATATCTGTGCAAATGTAGTAAAGGAAAAGGTTGATATTTGGGACATGATATAGAAGAGAGAGAAGTTTTGATGTTTTATGTTGATAGGGAATGTAGCTCAAAGTCCTTCAATATTAATTCTACAATGGCATAGTTAAAGAAATAATTTCTTAACTAAACACAGTAAATTCAGTGTGTATCACCAACCAACATTACCACTGGTATGGTTATGTTCTCTTAAAAGAAGCCAGATCTTTCGGTAGTGCTACCGATTAGTGTTCTAGAGGTTTGTATTAAATTTCCAATTCAGCTATTTAAGAAAATCCCCATTAAATCTGCACAGGGGAAGCACTGAGTGATCGTCTGCTCTGTCTGTATAGATCTTCCATTAATTTTAGCAACCTAAGAATTCAGATCTGCTGGGTGCCATTCAGGATGAAATTTTGCCCTAAATATCAGAGCAATCATATCTGGGATCAACAGAAAACTCTGATCCTAACCCTGCCAGAGCTGTCTACTCCTACTGGAAATCACTGAGATCTATTCACTATAATTTGGGGTAAAAGTGAGCTGAATATGTGCCAGGAAGTAGAAAATAGGGTATTAGGCTGTTTCCATAACTGCCTAATTGGACAAAATAATTCCACCCTGSAGGGTGACCCTCTCATGCTGCTCTAGCAAAGAAATGCAAAAGAAAATGAGGAATGGATTCCTGAATAAACTATTGTCTTTATTATGTTACCATTGTATGCTGTTAAGGTTATTGCATAATTACCCCTTGTTGTGAGTACTCATGTCTTCTTTCACATATTTCCTACTCTCATCATTCTTGTAGCATGGGACCACCTYAGAGGAATCCTAATTCCTAATGCTGTAATGGTGCCAGAAAGTGCTTTGCTCCTTGGCAATCAACCTCTCTGTTAAATTTCTTAGCACTTAAGGCTTGTTTATCTAGTGGTCTACAGTTACTTGCCTGCATAGTTGGTATTTCTGATGGATTGGTGGTAGACAGCAGTAAAATACTTTGATCCCAGGCCTCAGGTGCTATAAATTGTCAGAGGTGGATGGCTGAGCCATTTTCACCATTGATCAAKCTGTTTGTAGCAGATTATTATAATTAAGCACTTTTGAAGTGCCAAATTATATGACGCTCTGGCAGGGCTCAGGTTGTAGAATGCAAATGAGATTTATTAATATTCTCATTTTTATGTTGCTGTTTATGGAAATAGTTTTTCTGCACATTCAAATTTTTGCTGGTGAGTCTACTCCACTTTGGAAAAGTGCATACAGCAAATTCATCATGAATTAAGTAACAGTCCTCTTTCCTGACATAATCTTTATGTCATGTATTCCAGAGAAAACCATGGGATTTACAGATACCAAGAAAGTTTTATATCTAGCCTTACCACTGAATCAGGGGTATGTGTATTGGTTTGCCAGTGCCAATAAGAAATGGCTTAGCCAAACTTCAGAAGAGTAATCTTGAGCGAAGCAGCCAGCACACTACTAGGTTGCTGGGGAAGCAGGCCTGCTGCCCTCCCCCTTCCCCTAACAGGCTAGCTACATTTTTGGTGCCTCCAACCCACAGATGAAAATAAATAAATAAATAAATAAAAATAGCTTGAAGCCACCTTTACAGTTCTGTTGCTGGGGGTTGCTGCGTAGTCACTACAAAGTCTTGAGGCATTCTTTGTCAGTCCTTTAATTAATCCTCCCACTCTCCTCCTCCATTTCCAAGAAGCACCAGTATAACTAATGCTTACCCAGGCTGCCACCCACTGCCCACCACTGACTGTTTGGAGCACCATGCCCAAAATTACGACAACAATTAGGAGAGAGCTGAAGTCAGCAGCCCAGAAAAAAAAAACAGAAGGAGCAAACCCCAAACCTAAAAAGAAGAAAATGAAAACAGGAGACCTAGGTGATGTTATGTGAACTGGCCTGTCAGATGTGCTTCCAGCTAAGTCAGGAAAACTGCTATTGGAAGCTGGTAGGCTCCAATGGGAAAGGCATCCCAGGACGACAGAAGAGAGAAAACATTGGAGAACTGAATTTATCCATTTCTAATTTGGACAATTTAAATTATACCCATTTATCACAGCCCAGCCTGGAACACGAAGTAATTGAATTTACTTACTATTTTCTTGTCCATGCTCTCACTGAGGGGAATATAGGTTGGAAAAGTTTTGAAAAAGAAAAGAATTTGTGAGCCTAAAATAGCGATGTCARAAGTTCCCCCCAGCTGTTTTGGTTTTACAGCACGCAGTGACCAAAAAAAAAAAAAAAAAATTTGAGCTACAGTAAGCATGTGTGAGGGTGACAATCAGATATTCTCCCTTGCCTTTCCTCCCTAAAAAAGTTTTCGAAAACCAAAATTAATGTACATTAAAAAGTGGTTAGAACAAAAGTGAACTCAAAATGTTAATATCTAGAAGAAGTTCTGGAGAAAGCAAAATGTAAATAGTGTTTTGGTTCCATTTACTGCTAGCCCTGTTACTAAGAACAAAATGGGAGAAATGTTCAGCTCGAATCTTGAAATTATCAGATAAACAGGTTTTAGTAAAAATAGCTTGGGAAGCCTTAAAATATGCAGATTTGAGCTGCTGTTCAGTTGATACTGTTTCTGAATATCTCATTTTCTGTCTCTGTATCTGTATCTGTGAGGCCCAACAGAAATGAATTTGTAGAGAAAAAARGGTGGTTCTGAGCACCTAATATTCTCACTACGTGTATTGCAGGGGTTTTGGCTTTGGACTAACTCTAGTCTGGTCCAMTGAGCTGAATGCCTGTAAGTGGCTGGATTTCTTCATTTCATTCAAAAGCAAATGAGACCGTATCCCAAGACTGCTCTATGATGTGAAACCAAGCATGGTACCTCAAGGATAGTAGGCGAGTCACTGCTGAAACAAGGTCCTGATTTGAGATAAAACACTGATCTAGGCAATGAACTATCTTAATAACGTGTCTATGCAAGACAAGCAGATCRCTTATCCACTTTCTCTGCTGTAACTAAGAGGAATGATTTAAAAACATGCCACCTACCTAACATTGTAGGAACGTGAAAAGCATTAACATGCATGTATAAGCAATTTTCAATATGGATGAAGAAAGAACAGGGATGCTTGATTCCTGTAGGCTATTGGAATATTTTGGTATGCACTTACAGCACTATCTCAGTTATTACAACTTCATGGTAGTCTAACTCATTGCTATCAACAAATCTTGGAGCTGCAGGAAGGCCACATCTAAAAAAGAATTTAAAGCTTCAACAAAATGCATAATTTTATAAAATAATAACAATCTGTAAAAAATGGGCTGTAGTATGACTGACAGTTTATGTTTGTGGGTTTAGAAGAGATATTAAATTTTCTTGTATCAAAGCTGAAGAGTTCTGACAGCTGCAAATGTTCTCTGAATTAATAACAYGGTGCTGGTAGAAGACAATGTTTAAGAAAAATCCATTTCTTTCTGCAGTATTGAAGCCCCTTGCTTATAAAATATTAAATAGGGCTAAAATTGATATGCTGCTTGAACTGGAAGAGAAAACATGAAGTCCACATACAAATCCAGAAGTGAAAAGGATCTCTAGTTCCAAGAATTATTACCTATAACTTATGATTTGGGGTAAATAAAATGCCCTTGTACTGGCTCCACTTGTCTACTAAAATTCAAACTAGAATTTTGGCAATGTCTTAGGAAAAATCTGCTTTCTAGCTTCATCATTTAACCTCCCCTGACCAACCCATATTTGCAGAAGATTTCCCCACTTCTTCAAATAAAATGAACGCCTCTGAAAGATTAAATAAACTTGTTATCAGCTWTTGTAAGCTTTCTGAATACCAGTAGACTAATCTAAAGTTCTAGTTTTCATAACTTAACAGATACAAAACCTTTCTTATGTCTCTGTGCTTCCATAGATCAACTCTTAGTGAGTAATGKGTTGTGTGATGTCAATACAAGGCCAAGAGATRTGCTCTGGCTTTGCATTTTTAGGTAGTGAAGAGAAACGCTGGGGTAAAATTGTATCAGGAGACTTTAAAAAATTGAGTTCAAGCCCACCTGAACTTCACACATTGAAAGTTTAACCTTTTTGTTCAATGTTCCCACCTACAGCAGTGACAGAAACCTGAGAATTATCTTTGTAAAACTTACCTGTGCACTCGACCTCCTGAGTTCTCCTTAGGCAAGCAGTGCTTTCCCACTGCTTGTGCTGAAGCAAGAGCTGGCCTGAGGAGCTGCAGAGAGGTCCTATTGCTTGGGGCTGAGTGCAGAAACCCTGACAGCCTTGCACGCATTTATCTAGTGGAAGCCAGGGAGAGAGCATAGGGGAGGGAGGGATCAGGGGATTTTGCAAACCTTGTCTGTCTGTGAAGGGTGAAAGCACTTCCCGTCAAAGTCTCAGGGAAAGTCCCAGCCCTTGTATTTACAGCTGAGGTGAAGCTGTGGTTGCTTTTGTCATACCAGCTCTGACTCGCCCCTTGGCTACCAGCCAGTGCTGAGGTTTGGCAGCGTTCCTCCGCTTTTGGAGGACTAGCCTGAGAATTGCATAAAGCAAGAATGTTGAAGAAGAGTAACACCAGCTATTTGCCTGGAAGGAGAGCTTCTCTTTTGTGTCACGACTCTTGTGCCATTCCAGCCATGGGTAGGGACAATAAGAATGTCACATTGAGAGGAAAGGAATTTGACGTGGAGAAGGTGGAAATTACCTGATCTCTGAGACTGTCTGCATATTCTTGGCAGCCACAGCAATCTGATGGAGCCAGTGGCTGCAAYAGATATGTAATGAGAAATGCATCTTTAAGGGATGAGCCTCTGGTAGGATGCAAAGCTTTTGATGTTACATATCTGCTTGCAATGGACATAATTCAAAACTGATGTGTTAAGCGTTAAGAGATCAATGGACTGGATCATAGTCCAGATAGAAAAAAAAGCGCTAAGAAAGTCCAAATAGCATTGAGATTTTTGAGACGTTTGGGAAACAGATTGAAGGAGATTTAAATAATAAGGCACTCAAGATCTGCAAGCAGCGTCTGCAAGTAAAGAGGAATAAAGTTAAAAAAAAAAAGTTTTTACATCAGCTTGATTTTGGAGCGCTTAGTGAGCACAGCAGTTTTCAGTTACCTCAGAGTGTGGAGACTAAACACAAAACACATTAAGCAGGAAAATGTTTATAGAATATAAACTATGTAAGTAATTTCTAAAAAAGGGAAAGGATAGGAAGAAGTTGAAATCAAAACAACCTGTGACTACTCTAGGGTTGCATAAACTGTATTTGAGAGCTTTGAGTTCTACAGAAGACATTAGATCGTGTTTAAGATCCAAGACAGGAACAGCCAATGTCGCTTATGCCCTGTAACAAAGACACAAGCCGGTGTGATGCCTGGACCACTGGAGAGAATCCAGGAACTGAAATGGATGAAATCACTTYGCAAGAGTCAGCAAGATGTGCATCAAGATGTGCATGGTGCTTTGGTACATCACTGTGCTCCTGGCAGGTATTCATATTAGGAAAAAGAGAAGAACCTCTTTTTGAACTTCCAGGAAACCATTTGTGGGCAACACTGTTTCCTCAGGCTTCTATCTAGGCTGTAATTGGCATGGAAAATATGATAAATTTTTGATAACATACAGGTTAGTAAGATTTATGCAGATGACATTTAGTTCTGATGAAAAACAGGCTCAAARCAGCTGTGGAAAGAAACCATGCTTCTGGGCTGAAGCTGGACAAACAACACAGTAAATACCATGTAACAAAAATAACATACTTGAAAAAAGTTTATAAAAAAATGTAGATCACAGGAAAACATTCAGCAGATTTTCTGCTCCAACATTATTTGGGTGGTGGATTGTATTGGGAAATAGGTACCTAAAGTAGCACCTTGAGAGTGCTATCAGGCAAAGATTCCTATTGATCTAGCAAGTAATTACTGAAAAATTTGAGAAATAAAAGGAATTAATTAAAGATTTGAGTGTAATCATCCCTGGAGGATTTCAGGGAAGACGTTGATATAATTCTTTTAAGCAGTGTGATCCAAATAAATGATCATAGAATTTTTTTGATGAGTTAAGAAAATTTAGGTATGAATTCATCAGAGGAAAAAAAGGAGGATTTGATCTTATTTGTGGAAATAATCAAAAACATGTTTTTATTTACTGAAGGGCAATGTTATTCGAAGCTGATTAGCATAAGAAATTAACTGACCAATAACTATTTTTTATTATTTTTCAGTTATGAAGTATGACTTGCAACTTGAATATAACCTTGAAATTGCAAGCAAGGGATTTCCAGATCATTTGACAAAAATGGAACCAAATTCAGAGAGAGATTTGTACATGTGACTGTTACTGCAACAATAATTACTGAGGATAAGATGCTTCAGAAAACAATTCATATCATTAAAACAAGATTAAATTTAGCCTAATGGCTTGAGAGTGTTGAATTTGACAGTACTTCTGAGAAGGATCTTCCAAAGCACCCATGTAGGTAATTTCAGGATCCAAATGTTTAAAGAAAAGGCCAGGGACATCTTGTACATGAGTCTCAGCCGCACAATTGTGTTTAGAAAGAGKATAAGGTGTATCATATATGGCAGATGAAGGCCATATCTAGAGAAAGAGTTTACAGAAAACAGAAAAACAGGGAAAAAAAAAAATCCATAGAGGATGTGTTTATTTGCACTTGGTATGTCTTCTTCTTCCAAGCCTTTATTCTCCTTTCCCTGAGACAGCCTTGCTGGCTCTTGCAGTTTAGCGCTTCAGCCAAACAAATGCTTCTGAAAAAAGTACTCCAGAAAAYTGTAGCATTACAAATTTATTTTGTTTATCTAGCATATATGACAACAGATCACAGTTCAGCAAGCATGAGTTTAAGGAGGGAATTATGCTCTTAGAGAATTTTTGCCCAGTCCTCTTACTCGTTCCAATAAATTAATGAGGGAAAAATTATCAAAATATCAAGAAAAATTACCAAAATACTAAGTTTGTATGTCGATGTYAGATTCAATGCAAAGATACAGGAATACAGAGATAGACAAATGGGCACACGAGGAGACATCAGTGAGAGCTGTAGTCCTGGGAGCTGCTGATGCTTCATGGGCMATGGGACTTTAAGGCAGGAAAAACAGCCTTGAACTGGAATGAGCTCCAGGCCAGGGTCTCAAAACGACTGCAAAAATGGGCAGGGCTGCTTTGGTCCTTTCCCTTCAGGGAAGAGTCTTCAACCTGTTAGTCCGGTCCACGCCATCGTACTGCTTCAACAACTTGTACCCCTCACAGCCCTGGTTTTCCCCCTCAGCCCTGGCCAGCCTCCAGAGGGAATTACTGGGCCTCCATCACCTCTAAAAGATTTGCTATGTCTGCAACTTTCAACTATCCACTGCAGAAATCTACTTTTAGGTAGAATACCAGGGTCTTCTATCAGAAMCTCCTCCAGACCTGGAAGCTGTTGGGAGCAACCAGGACCCCTTCAGCCACCAAGAGGTGGGACCGCTTTATCACCCTTCTTGCACAACCTCCACTTCCATGTACACATCTTCAGTCCCTCTCAGCATACCAGAGGATGCTCCTAGTGGGCTTCACAAAGCTGTGAGACCTCCAAGACTGCCACTAGCAGCTCAAAGTCAAGCCCAATGCAAGCCATTGCATATGACCTCACTGCCCAAAATTGCCTCAGGACTGGAATGCTCTTAAGCCTCYGTGGCTCCTTCCCTGTCTCAAATGAGCCCCGTGGGAGGGCAAGCCTCACCCACACCTCATCCTCAGCCCTGCAGAACTGCTGTTGCTCCCCAATCCCCCTGGCTGCTCCCCACTGATACTACCCAACAGTTGGTCCAGCTGTGAACTGCACTGTGCTTGGCATGCTTGTACTTCACTCGGACTCCATTTGCTCACCCTTGTAGCTCACCTACACATCAGCTGGTGGGAAATCTTACCATTGCAAGGCACCTCAGGACAAAGCCTCTGTTGGATTTTGTGTATATGGTGGAGTAGAGGCATGGGCATGTTCATATTGCTTTGCATGTGCACCATGTGTGGCAAGCAGGAGACCCTGGCTGGTGCACAGGTACTTGAGTGCTATGGAGGATGGCTGTAGACCTTTGACTCTCCCAGCATCGTTGACAGCTTCTGGTTCCAGTTCTCCTCTCACTTCACTTTGCGTTCCCCAACCAAAAGCCCAGTAAGTTACAGGACCTCCTTGTTGAACTCCTCCCGGCTRTGGCTGTGTTGGCCATCCATGTCACCAGAAGGAAGAAGCTAAAGAGCGAGAAGCAATGAGGAACTTGCTTCTGCTCCTTCATACTCTTAGGTGTCCCTGCAAGGCACCACTGGGCCACATCYCCCAGCTCCCTGGCAGCCTGCTGGGAGTGCTATGTGCTGCCAGGGGTGCTCTGCTCTGTGTCCCCATCTGGTGTCCTTGGGATAAATTTTTGAGCCCTTGACCCTCATGTCCCTTCCTTTTTCTTTTTTGTTTCTTTGTTTTCTATCATTAGTAGCCTGTGCTCCTCTTGTTAGGAAAAAAAAGAGCAGTGATGTTACAAAGCTACATGTTGCCTGTAGGAGGTTGTTTCCCCAGGCTCAGAAATATTGTGAAAGAATATATGACAACCTTCTAAAAAAAAACCTCAGAAGATAAAGAGAAGAAAAGAGGCACAGAGCCTGTCATTTCACACTACAAAAAGTCAGACAGCAAACACACATTGAGATGATGGAGTCCCAGGATGCAGAGCAAGGATCGCTACCACTTGGGAGAAACAGTACTAGTACCCTAGGAGAGCCAACATTCCCATAGAGACACTGTGAAGCAACTCAAAGGCTGACTGAAATTTACTGATAAATGTAATCTCAAGGCTGGTGATAAACATTTGTAACTCTATGTTATATCGTTGTTTGAAATATACTTGGTTTTATGTTTTCCTTGGCAGGAAAGGTACAGTCTTGGGAATGTGCCTTAAAGTTTTAGTGGCTGAAACAAAAGTTCTGGGTATTGTAAAACCTTTCTTTGTTATATACAACATTCACAGATTGAAGGACATGATAAAACAGATCACTTACTAGGATCTTATTCTGAGGTCCAAAAATTGCAAAGATATTCAGACATCTGTTTTCTGTGGAAGTTAACTAGTTAAGGATATACATACCTTTCTGAATTCRTATGTTGGAGATCACAGAACACCATCATGCACACTAATTACCCAGAATCTCAATGATGCCAAAATAGAATAGAGTTCTACCTGCAGAGAGGGCATACGCTAACATGATTTAAAAATAAGCTTTGTCTTGTCTTCTTCCCCGTATCATGGCATTTTTGCACAAGGCATAGCTTTTGGGGAATAAAGAATTGGGATCTTAGTGTTTAGGAGTAGCTGGCTTAACATCARCTTTCCCCCAAAGAATAAACATTGGGTTCTTGTACTCCCTCTCAAAATCACAGATGCAGGTCTCACTGTGAATGGGGTTTCTGTACAATAGTATCGTCGCCGACTAGAAATTCATCTGATTAAGCTGAAGCTACTCCATGAAACTGGATTACCAAAGGAAAAGAACTAAGTATTTAGGAGGAAAATTAGATAACATTTCCTTTTCAAATATAGTCAAYAAATGTTCTTGTACTTTTCTTGACACTATTTGCTGTGATAGTTTGCTCTCTTCATGTGCTCAGGCAGAAGTTCAGCTACAAACATTTACTATCAATTATTAGAGTGGGAATTTCCGTGTTGTTACTTAACATAAACTCTAGAACATTTGACAGCTTTAGTTTTCTTTCTTACACAAATGGTTTTTCTGTAAGACTGTGAGAGAAGCACTGGGCAGAGCAGATGAGCAGGTCTATTACGGTTGCAGAGCTAGATAAACAGTATTTCATAAGATGCTCAAGAAGTGAAAATACAAGCCAAAAATATACATACAGAGATGAGCTGGAGTGTGATCAGATGTTTAAAGCTAGGGAAAAGGTGAATCTTTAGTGGAGTCAGTCATTTCTAGATTTTTTTTTTCCTTTTGTAGGAGTCACTAATCTCACCCAGCCTATCCTCATAACCAAAGCATGTGTAATTTGGGTCACTCCTGGAGAAAATGTTTAAGCGAGGAGAAGGAGAAGTGGAATCATTTTTCTTGTTGTCAGAAATTAGACTGGCATGGAAGGGCTGGAAGTCAATAATGATAGCAGCCTTCACCATTTGCTGTACCATGCTTGGCCAAAGCTCTCTTGGATTCCTGCTTCTAAAGTTAATCTCTGCAAACGAACTACATTTKCACACAGTTAGTCCGTGAGATGTCTCATGTTGCCATTATGTTGCGTTGGTCTTCAATATAAATGAGAACACCAGTAGGGAAGATCATACTGGGGCCTCTGACTTAAAACAGTGTGAGTAGGTAAATGMAAAAATGCAATTGTATGAGCTTTTCCATTTTTACTACTATTTTCTCTTTTTTGGATACCTGCCATTTTGGCTAGTCAATACTTTTTAATTGGGATTAAAGGCGTTGGAGATACATGCAGCTAATATATAATGTCAGGTGGTGGTTGTCATTTATTTACAGAGTGACACTTCCCATTCTGAGATGATAATACAATTTGGTATCATCCTTCACTGCTGTTCCAGCAGATAAAGCTACCCTGTGATCAAAGATAGCTCTTGTGTATGCCTTTGTTCATGCTCAGCTGTGTTCCTGTCACATTCAAGCTACTTACTCTGCTTCTAATTAGTTTTTCCTTAAATTACAACAAACATTTGACATTATTGTTCACTTAATTTCTGGGAACATACTCCACTGGCTGCACTGCACTCCTACCAGGAGGCCAAAACATCCTCTGACATCTTAGATAAAATCATTGTGTGGAGTGATATGTAGGATTTTAACTTCCTAGTATTTCAGAGAGAAAGTTTACTGTGATTTTATGTGAGATGGAAAGCAAAATACCTGCAACTGAAGTGTTCTGGGAAAAACATCCCTTTATCCAGGAGTACAGTGAAAAAWGTCTTCAAAATAAATTGAAATGCTTCAGTCAAATGACCAAAGCAAATTTTAGTTTCTGGGGACTTGACTGATCCTCCTGGGGCTGGAAAGGAGTATTTCCTGGTGTGACGAAGGGAGGCATGAATGTTGCACAAATGTGAAGGTGTCATAATGGGAATGTTTTGTTTGTTTAGAAGGTCCTTACCAACTAGAGACATCATACATTGAAGTTGACGGGAGTGAGGACAGTTTTTTGGGTTGTGTATTCATATCCAATACTACTTCAGAATTGCGCTAGGAAAAGAGTCTTGTTTGAGAAAGATTTAACAGATGGTAAAGCCTTTAAGCTGAAATCTTCCTATATTACTGTGGATAGATCCTGATAGCTGACAAGTTGTATGTCCTATAAGTCATTCCAGTACAGGTAGTGCTTTCTCTTAAAGTTTATTTATAAAGGTCCATGAAACAAGGATGATGGTTTTCTATCTGCTTAATACAGCTGGATTTGCATCCATTCCTTGAAAAAGAACTATCATGTTTAGAGGAGGTTATCAAGAGATATTCAGTGTATATTGGAGAACTGAATGTCTTGTCTGGAAGTTTATGCACGAGCAAAATGATAGACGCTCAATAGAAGCTACATTTTTAAAATTTCATACCAGAAAAAACCTGACATTTCAACTTTTGCCTGTATTTAGGATAGAGCCACGGTCTGAAATTTGGAATTGCCTGTGAGAGAGAAAATAAGCTCCTTGTGTCCCCTGTACTCAGGAAAAACACAAAAGCCCCAAATATGTTTTGAAGAACCTCATTCCAATAGTCAGGTAATGATACCACTGGCATAGCCAGAATTTTTGCAGAGTTCATCTGGCACCAGCACTACCAAAATACTCAAACATATGATCAAGTCAGAGCAGCTGAATGAATCACCACATTTCAGCTGAGCCATATTATCTCTTCGCATCCATGCTCTTCACTTATTCCAACGAATGCTACCACATTAGCTTAAATCTCTTCCTCTGGGCTCTGCAGTGCCTAAGTTCCCTGCTAAGCTATCTCTGACTCCATGTGCACAGTATTTGTATCTGTTTTTTAATCCTTCCTGACAACTTGTAAAAAAAGAATTTCCTAGGCACGTACTTCTTAATAGATATTTCTGGTACTGCACAGTGTCAACCAGCAGAACAAGAGTTTAAAAACATCATTTTTCTTCTAGATTAGTTGAATGTACGTAATATATATTTGTTCCCCTTCTTTTGGGCTTCTCTTTTGACAACAGGAACTTTATTATCAAGTGAGCAATAACCGGCAGACACAGGCAAAAATAGAAGTTAACTTTTAGCCTAGGAGAAATTCTTTAGATATCTTTCAAGTCACAGTAACTTAAGAAGGGTGGAACTTGACATACAGTGATATGTTTATGATATTACAACTAATTAGGGAAAAAGAATTTGTACGGCATTACGGTAGAGAACAATACCAAGGGTACATGAAGATGAACAGACTACTTAAGTGAGTAAATAACTTCTGATGACAGCTCTACAATGACAGAAGAGTTGGAATGGCTGTAGCGTTGTCAGGTCTCTGAGACTCATCAAGAGCTTTAGTCAGGCCTTTTGAGCGCTCATTATGTCAGGTGGCACCTTTAACTGATCATCATTGTTATGCTTGGCCATTGACACAAAGAGTAAGTCATCTGAACGATATAAGACAATATTTTGACTGGGTGAAATCGTTGGATGATTCTCTCTCTTACTCATGGAGCAGGGCTTGAGTGGTGTGGAAAGGAAGGGAAACCCGGTTGCACTTGCCAGTGTTATTTGGAGAAGTGAGTTGTGAATGCAGTAACTCTAGCCAGTGCTAACACTGTCACCTGGAGAACAGGTCCAATATCTTGATCAAAACAAAGGTGARTTGAACTGGTACCTTGGCTTCCTGCAAGGCTGGTGCTCAGCTGTCTTCATCTGGACTGAGAACTTGAAGCACTAACCTGAGTTTCCATGTTTTCATAAAGTGAGATTAAGACACTTAACTTAAAAACACTAAAAAAGAATGAGTCAGTTCTTCAGAAATGATCAGAAGTTTTTATTAAATGCTATACTTCTCCTAAAAGGTCTTGCTTTTGATCTTCACAGAAGAATGAACACTGTCTTTAAAGTCCCTTCTCTTCACACTTTCCTCTTACTGATGTACTGACCATATTCTGCTCTGCTCTTCTTTCTTCTAGCTTTTTTATTTGTTTTCTTTCAGTTTTTTAAGGTACTCTTATTACTAGCAGTGAGCCTTTCTCTGATTCTCTCTCAGACACTATACCAGCAACACTGAGTTTATTTTTTTTCTGGAGGTAATGTTTACAGCTRCCTTAATGAAGAAGGAATTAGAAATCTCTCAAGAAAAAAGTAAAGATACAGAATTTCAGGTTTCAAAAATAGTATTTCAGRCGTGACTATGTTCTGGAAATATGCACACAGCAGCCCTAAGAGAATGTGTATGAAAAAGAAGACAATTTCTACCCAGTTCTATTGGGCCTTCTGTCCTCCAGCCTCTGGAAAATAGAGTCTACTTCTCTGTTATTTAGAAAAGACAAAATGTAAAAAGGCATAAAGTTSAAACACAGAATGCATGAGATGCTAGCAATGGAACTGGAAACGCTGGCACATATTACAGTAAAGTTATTGCCATCTTGACCATTCTCGTTTACATACTATTATTTTTGTGAGAAGCTATTTAGATGTGTGCGTATACCTCAGAGGAGTCCTCTCTGTTTCGCATTTTTTTTTAGAATGTCAGGAAATTACAATAAATACCTCCATGAAATTTGCTTAATAAGAATTTTCAGAAGCATTTGTCATATTTATGCTAGCAAAGTCAACCAAAAGACTAATTTTAGCAATGTGAAAAGCTGCTTCTTTTGTGACAAAAATTATGGCCTAAGGGACAGAGCCATCCYCTCTAGAAATTAATACTTACAAAACCACATTTCTGTCAACAATCTGATGGCAATGCCACAGGAAGCTACTAATGGGAAAACTGAGCTGTAAGAACAAAAAGTGCTCATCTTCTGTAAACTGAAGAAGCTTTATTTATTCTTCCAAGAAATAAGCACAATTGAACTCTCTCTCTGAAATCTCTGTCTCCTGTAGATAATTTGCTTGCTTTAGCACTAACTCATACTTCAACTTCTGTCCCACACTCTTGGGATTTCTTGTCATCATGTAGTCCACATGCTCCTGGGAATAACAGCTTTCTGAATGTGTTTCTGTGTTGCATTCACAATTATAACTAAGCCTCATGGTCAGGGTACCAAGCTAAACACTCTGTGCAATTTGTGTGGGCTAGAGAAACACATATCAGTCTGAAGATTAATTAAAATAGTAGCAGTCTAATCAGAGAGTTATTATTAGTCCAGTAGTACAAAACAACACTCCAGATTTTCCAGTTATAAGAGCTCATTCYCAATAATGATGCAATTGAAATGAATACACATCAACTTACCTGTATCTACCCCTTGCTCTGGGGTGATGCTCACCCTTCCAGTGCTCCTTATTAAGAAGGGGAAAGGATTACGCCGAGTTGTTGTRTCCCGAGTTCTTCACTGGAAGAAGTATGATGCTGTTGCTGAAGATTTCTTCCTCCTTACTCTATGATCTGCATGATGATCTTTTTATACACTGCCTAACACGCACTGCACGTTGCTCTTTCTTCATAGGTCCACAATTCCACGTTATATCTAAATTTACTGTATCTAGTATGTTTTACGGATGTTGGATATTTGTTCTTTGTTCCCATTGTTATCTCTAAAGCCAGTTTTACTAGCCTCCCAAGAGCTTAATGACCAGTAATTGATCACTGGTGATCTGTTTATAGCCCAGGAACTTCTGGTTCCATCCTGTCCCCACACTTTCAAAACCTCTGCTATCATCCTTTACTTGTACTCCTCTACACGAGTTTTATTCTAAGGTCATAGTTCCCTCAGCATGAAATAACTAGAGCTCTATTATCTATTATTTACAGAAATCTCAAAATTATTACACCAATAGGCATTACAATACACAACCATGCAAAGCTAAGGTAAAACTTAAACAAATTAGATAATATTCACCTGGCATGTAAACAATTGCTGTTACAGCTCAATTAGCTAAAACAAAGCATAAGGCAGACCAAGACAAGTCTAAACAAAGCCAGCCTGACATGTTCAAGTTCTGAGGCTTTGCAGACATAATACAAAGGTTGTAGCCTCTTACTGGTAGTGGTAGTGTCACACTTACTGGGCGTTAGCTCGGTGGAGCCTCATTCCTTAGCTACAGTTTCTAGGCAGCAAAAATCTTAGCCAAGGGTCTCATCAGCCTTACACGGCAAGGCCCAAAGGAGAAGATTCCTTGGGGATACCTTTGCAGTACTTCTCTGTTCCCCAGAGATAGCTCATCTAATGTCTTGTGTCCCTACCACACAGAAAAGGTGGTAGAAGCAGCATCTTAGAGCCATATTTCACAAAATCTGTCACAAATGACTCATTTGCTTTCTCGTCTCCTAAATGAAAAATTGTTTGTTTAGAGCAAGTAGAGTTTTTTGGAGGATATTCATAGCCTTGTAAGTTAGCCTTGAAGAATGTTGAGTTGAAGCGTACTTTGAATTTGATTAGGAGGTAGTGAGATTTGTGCTTTTAATTTCTGTGTATTCCACATTTGTTGCCCTGAAGCCCTCCTTTTCAGGTATGCTTCTACCCTATKWMWWWWCATTTCATTTCATCTAATAAAGTCAGTGATCAGGGCCTTCATCCTGAAACTCTGGCAACCTGTTAGCGGAGCTTGGTCCAGGCCATTGTGCATTTTCAARCTGACTTAATATGTACTAGGAACTGCCATAGGGAGCAGATGCAATTCTGAAGTGCTCCGAGACTCGTGATCTGTTCTCGGTTTGGTGAGGAGATGTGTTCCTATATCCTATGTTCGTTTGTATTATCGAAGAACTGATAACTTCAGTTGCTTGCTCTACGGCAGTCAGCCAAGCCACGTTCTGACAGGAAGGAAAAATAAAATCTCCCAGCTAAAAAGGAAATGTTAAAAAGGACTTGCACAGAAGTACCTTCCTCTTCATACCTAAGCCCTACTGAGATCGAAAGCTTATCTCTTTGGAGGAACCTGATTTGATTGTTGTGTAAGAACAGTGAAAATAAATTTCATGGAAATGAGGACACATTTTTAACAGCCTGCCTCACAGGAAAGCATTCCTTCCAGATGGGAGTTCTGTGTCCTGTTTTGGCCTCTGCCTGGATCAGTGTCTGACCCAGAAGAGAGAAGGGCAGGTTTCACAAAGAGGGGAAACATGCTGTGGTGGACCGCAAACCAGGCTGTGCTGTTATCACTGGCTTTTCACTGGCTTCTGTCCAGAAGTGTTGCTTGAACCAGACCCAAAAGAAAATAAAATACAGWGCTGACATTTTAATCATTTCCATCAGTCGATGTTCCCTCCAAGGATTTGTGGTCAGGAAGTATCCATCAGTGCTGTCTTAAACATAGCTTCTTTTTTATCACTTTTGGTAAGAATAGGAGCAGGTGACACATAAGCAGCAGTGTTGTCTAGACACTACATACATTCATATAGATACATTTGCGCATCCTTGGTTGTCTGGACATTTGCTGGCAGGAAGCAAACTGCCAAACTTTCCCTACGGAAATGAAAATCCTTGTTCTTTGATGTGATGATACGGGAGTTAAGAACACTGCCAAGGAACCTCAAACAAATTTCATCCGTCCAGATGCATCTCACAGAATTTTCTGCAGCAAGGACATGCTCTGAATGGRTGACAGTAGCACTACACAGTAAAACTCTGGTATAATGAATGACACAACTCACAAACATCTGCAAATAAGGAAGGTGACTGTTTCAGGTAGATGTTGCAGACAGAGTGGAAACTCATGCTGGTTTACTATAGCCAGCTGATAGGATTTATTTCTGTTTCCTCTGACACTAGGAAAAATAAGATTCTCAAAACATCTCTAAACCTGAAGAAAACTATTAAGTGTTAAGCTGGTTCTACAGCGATAGTTAATGTAAGCTTCTCACATCAGTTTACCAAATGCCATCTCATATAATCAGAACTGCAGAGACTGAATATTTTTTGTACTAAATAGAAGGATATATAATTYCCATGTGGTATTACATGAGAATCGGAATGTAAAATTTCAGCTTTGTTTATAAAATCTAGGACTATATAATTCTCAGGGAAAATGGAATGAAATGATTAGGACAATACATAGGCTTCTTTAAAATAGGCAAAGGGCTTTATTCTTTAGTCCTTTGCACCTCTTGTAGTCACTTACCTCATATAACTTCCTGATAATCACAAAAATGCTGCTATTTTGGTCTTGTAGATAGTAATTTCCACCAAGTATTGACATGCTTGACACTACTAATGTTCATGGTCCATTTGCAGCTGAGTCTAATTTGAAAGTAGTAGTTCTGCTTGTATCTGAAAATAAATACCATAACTGCTATTGAAATGAAACTTGAAGCTGTATCATAGAATCATAGCATCAGTAAGGTTGGAAAGGACCTCTGGAGATCATCTAGTCCAACCTCCCTGCTCAGCACGGTCACCTAGAGCATGTTAGACAGGGTTGCMTCCAGGCGGGCCTTGAAGATCTCCAGAGATGGAGACTCCACRACCTCTCTGGGCAACCTGGTCCAGGGCTCCRTCACTCTCACAGGGAAGAAATTCCCCCTCACGGTCAGGCGGAACTTCCTGTGCTTCAATTTCTRCCCATTGCCTCTTGTCCTGTCACACGGAACAACTGAAAAGAGTTTGTCCCCATCCCCTTGACACCCTCCCTTCAGTTACTTGTACACATTGATCAGATC